>NC_088420.1:1970860-2270860 GCF_034236695.1 Oncorhynchus nerka
ATCTAGATCTATTGTCTCTATTGTATTACGACAGACGAGCTAGATCTACTGTCCCTATTGTACTATGACAGACCAGCTAGTTCTACTATCTCCATTATATTATGACAGACCAGCTAGATCTACTGTCTATTATAATATTACAGACGCTGGTCTATAACAATACCTAGTGTTACCACCAAGGAGCTGGTCTATAACAATACCTGGTGTTACAACCAAGGAGCTGGTCTATAACAATACCTGGTGTTACAACCAAGGAGCTGGTCTATAACAATACCTGGTGTTACCACCAAGGAGCTGGTGTTACCACCAAGGAGCTGGTCTATAACAATACCTGGTGTTACCACCAAGGAGATGGTCTATAACAATACCTGGTGTTACCACCAAGGAGCTGGTCTATAACAATACCTGGTGTTACCACCAAGGAGCTGGTGTTACCACCAAGGAGCTGGTCTATAACAATACCTGGTGTTACAACCAAGGAGCTGGTTTATAACAATACCTGGTGTTACCACCAAGGAGCTGGTCTATAACAATACCTGGTGTTACAGCTGTAAAACAGTGGTTTTCTAGCAATGATCAACAACCAACTTAACAGATCTTGAAGAATTCTTAAAAGAATAATCTGCAAATGTTGTTCGATCCAGGTGTTAAACTCTTAGAGACGTACCCAGAAAGACTCACCGCTATAAGCACTGCCAAAGGTGATACTAACATGTATTGACTCAGAGGTGTGAATATTTATGTCAATTAAGATATTTCTGTATTTCATTGTCAATAAATTAGCACATTTCTAAAAACATGTTTTCACTTTGTCATTTTGGGGTGTAGATTGGTGAGAAGAAGAAAAACAACAAACAATTTAATCCATTTTAAATTAAGGCTGTAACACAAAGTGGAAAAGGTTGAGGGGTATCTAGGTGTAGAAGCAAGTAGAATCCTTTATCGGATCCCCACAGCTATGGAACACCCTGTCAGGAAAATATATTTTTATACATATTATAGTTGGGAATGATTGTTTTACCGTAAAGTGATTTGAATCATGTTTGATTCCGTTTGAAGCTGGTGTTCTACGCCAACGTGCTGGGAGGTGACCTCGATACGAGCCACAACGAAGAGGAGGTAAGACATGTTGTCCAGCTGAAGCAGCCTACTGATTGTGATTATCTAATAAACTCATAATCAACTAGAACCGTATTTGTCTATGAAGAGACGTTGTGACTTACTTTAACTGTTTAGGTTGCCTTTTCCACCAATGTGGATTGAAAATGGCATATTTTGTCTTGACTGATAACCGTTATAAATTTGAGCACAGCGTGCGACAAGAAGTTGCCACCATCCCTCCCACAAATTGGGCAACTTTTTCACATTTGTTGTTGTCAGAGTGAGGTAGATGTTGTTAATCAAGAGAGGAGGATGTGTTGACAGATGAGATGTTGTAAATAGAGAGGGGAGGATGTGTTGACAGATGAGATGTTGAGGATGCTGTATCTAGAGAGAGGGGAGGATGTGTTGACAGATGAGACGTTGAGGATGCTCTAAATAGAGAGGAGGATGTGTTGACAGATGAGATGTTGAGGATGCTGTAAATAGAGAGGGGAGGATGTGTTGACAGATGAGATGTTGGGGATGCTGTAAATAGAGAGGGGAGGATGTGTTGACAGATGAGATGTTGAGGTTGCTGTAAATAGAGAGGGGAGGATGTGTTGACAGATGAGATGTTGAGGATGCTGTAAATAGAGAGGGGAGGATGTGTTGACAGATGAGATGTTGGGGATGCTGTAAATAGAGAGGGGAGGATAAGTTGACAGATGAGATGTTGAGGATGCTGTAAATAGAGAGAGGAGGATGTGTTGACAGATGAGATGTTGAGGATGCTGTGAATAGAGAGAGGAGGATGTGTTGACAGATGAGATGTTGAGGATGCTGTATCTAGAGAGGGGAGGATAAGTTGACAGATGATACCTTGAGGTTTATAATAAATACAGCTTTGAGGTCATAAAGTCTCAGTGCCTTAACCCTGGACAGGACACTAGTCTATCACAGGGCCTTAACCCTGGACAGGACACTAGTCTATCACAGGGCCTTAACCCTGGACAGGACACTAGTCTATCACAGTGCCTTAACCCTGGACAGGACACTAGTCTATCACAGGGCCTTAACCCTGGACAGGACACTAGTCTGTGCAATGCAGGTGTTGAAGCATGTTGGCTAGGAAAAACTCCCTAGAAAGGCCAAAACCTAGGAAGAAACCTAGAGAGGAACCAGGCTGAGGGGTGGCCAGTCCTCTTCTGGCTGTGCCGGGTGGAGATTATAACAGAACATGGCCAAGATGTTCAAATGTTCTTAGATGACCAGCAGGGTCAAATAATAGGTCTGGGACAGGTAGCACGTCCGGTGAACAGGTCAGGGTTCCATAGCCGCAGGCAGAACAGTTGAAACTGGAGCAGCAGCACGGCCAGGTGGACTAGGGACAGCAAGGAGTCATCAGGCCAGGTAGTCCTGAGGCATGGTCCTAGGGCTCAGGTCCTCCGAAAGAGAGAATTAGAGAGAGCATACTTAAATTCACACAGGACACCGGATAAGACAGGAGAAGTACTCCAGATATAACAAACTGACCCTAGCCCCCCGACATATAAACTAATGCAGCATAAATACTGGAGGCTGAGACCGAAGGGGTCAGGAGACACTGTGGCCCCATCCAATGATACCCCCGGACGTAATGACCTTCAGTTCACATGTCTAGGAATAGTAATAGTGTTAACTATTACTGTTAACTAATAGTGTTCTAATGACCTTCAGTTCAGAAAGTCTCAGTGACCTATTGATATAATATCATCTACTTCCGTTTTTTAAAAAGAGAAGTATGGCACTATGAAAGACGTGACGACACAGATCATTGTACGCTACGTGCAAACCACTTTGTTTTAAGCATCAATCTAGTCCCATGTTCTGACCCAAACTGGGTGCAGAACCTGTTTAAACTCCCTGAAAAAACAGGGATGACGATTCACAGGTTAGTAATATCAGAGGACCTGGGAGTTTCCCGGGAAAACAGTAGGTTTTTAGGGCTGGGATTAATAACCTTCTTGACAAGTAAAAATGAGTGACATGGCAGGTTCGGATGGGACTAAAAATGACAGATGTGGTGTTTTTTGCTTGTGCACATAATTACATTACCTGAGCTCCCCCAGTAAAATGTATCCTGTCCGTAAAGGGCTTAAGATCGTATTTTATAACTTAGCTAGCCATGTTAGCAGGAGAATAAGCTTCCAAATGATGCTGACCACTGATTGTGATTTATAATGGAATGTTTTCGGATTGCGTCATTGTGTGGGGATGCGTTCCTAACATGAAACTACAACTTTGCTGGCTTCAGTTCCTCAATGGCAAATCTATGAGGTCAAAAAAAGCACCTTTCCTTGTCATAATGCATTGAAATTACTTACGATCTGCACAGTTTGGAGAGGTGTGGGGCCACTTGGAGACATCAGTTAGTCCTCTCACTGAAACCCACAGTTTGGAGAGGTGTGGGGCCACAATGGAGACACCAGTTAGTCCTCTCACTCAAACCCACAGTCTGGAGAGGTGTGGGGCCACAATGGAGACACCAGTTAGTCCTCTCACTGAAACCCACAGTTTGGAGAGGTGTGGGGCCACTTGGAGACACCAGTTAGTCCTCTCACTGAAACCCACAGTTTGGAGAGGTGTGGGGCCACTTGGAGACACCAGTTAGTCCTCTCACTGAAACCCACAGTTTGGAGAGGTGTGGGGCCACTTGGAGACACCAGTTAGTCTCTCACTGAAACCATTGTAATAGTTTTCTTATCTTGTACTTATCTCCTAAAGCTAAATTAATATTCTTATCATGTTACTGTAACTATCAGGAGTATTTTCAGATTTCGTTATCAACAAATTCAGTGAAAGTCAAATCAACAATGTAACGTTTGGATTCATTCTTGTCAGATGTACAGTTGTGTCCTCACCTTTTGGTCTAATAATTTACCCATAATCCTCAGTGTTCTCTTTCATGGTTCTGTAAGGAACGTTTCAATTTGGCCCTATCCATGTCGGTCAAGTATTGTTATGGTAGTGGGAGAATTATTATTTTTTTTTTAAAGTGCACATTTAATCAGGAGGAGGAGCCCCCGTCCAGCGAGCTCACCCTGCAGGAGCTCTTGGGGGAGGAGAGGAGGAACAAGAGCGGTCCCCGGGTCGATCCTCTGGAGAAGGTGAGGAGAGACCACCACAATGGAAATTAAACTTATATGAAAGAGTTTACTTTTTCTTTGTTAAGTATTCAGATCGCTTGACTAGTTCCACGTTATGTTACAGCCTTATTCTAAAATCAATTAAATTGTTTTTTTCCCCCTCAATCTACATACAATACCCCATAATGACAAAGCAAAAGCTTAATCACATTTGCATAAGTATTCAGACCTTTGGCAGCGATTAAATCCTCAAGTCTTTTCGGATAGGACGCTACAAGCTTGACACACCTGTATTTGGGGAGTTTCTCCTGTTCTTCTCTGCAGATCCTCTCAAGCTCTGTCAGGTTGAATGGGGATCGTCGCTGCACAGCTTTTTTCAAGTTTCTCCAGAGATATTCGATCAAATTTAAGTCCGGCCTCTGGCTGGGCCACTCAAAGACATTCAGAGACTTGTCCCGAAGCCACTCCTGCGTTGTCTTGGCTGTGTGATTAGGGTAGTTGTCCTGTTGAAAGGTGAACCTTCTCCCCAGTCTGAGGTCCTGAGCGCTCTGGAGCAAGTTTTCATCAAGGATCTCTGTTCATCTTTGCCTCGATCCTGACTAGTTTCCCAGTTCCTGCTGCTGAAAAACATCCTCACAACATGATCCTTCCACCACCATGCTTCACTGTAGGGATGGTGCCAGGTTTCCTCCAGACGTGACGCTTGGCATTCAGGCCAAAGAGTTCAATATTGGTTTCATCAGACCAAAGAATCTTGTTCGTCATGGTCTGAGAGTCTTTAGGTGCCTTTTGGCAAATTCCAAGCGGACTGTCATGTGCCTTTTACTGAGGAGTGGCTTCCATCTGGCCACTCTAACATAAAGACCTGATTGGTGGAGTTCTGTAGAGATGGTTGTCCTTCTGGAAGTCTCTCACATCTCCCACAGAGGAATTCTGGAGCTCTGTCAGTGACCATCGCGTTCTTGGTCACCTCCCAGACCAAGGCACTTCTCACCTGATTGCTCAGTTTGGCCGAGCGGCCAGCTCTAGGAAGAGTCTTTGGTTCCAAACTTCTTCCATTTAAGAATGATGGAGGCTACTGTGTTCTTGGGGACCTTCAATGCTACAGATCTTTTTTGGTTCCCATCCCCAGATCTGTGCCTCGACACAATCCTGTCTCGGAGCTCTACGGACAATTCCTTCGACCTCATGGCTTGGTTTTTGCTCTGACATACACTGTGAACTGTGTGACCTTATATAGACCGTTGTGTGCCTTTCCAAATCATGTCCAATCAATTGAATTGACCACAGGTGGACTCCAAGTTGTAGAAACATCTTAAGATGATCAATGGAAACAGGATGCACCTGAGCTCAATTTCGAGTTTAATAGCAAAGGGTCTGAATACTTATATAAATAAGGTATCTGTTTTTGTATTTTTAATAAATTGCCAACATTTCTAAAAACCTGTTCGCTTTGTCATTATGGGTTATTGTGATGTCATTATGGGTTATTGTGATGTCATTATGGGGTATTGTGATGTCATTATGGGGTGTGGTGATGTCATTATGGGGTATGGTGATGTCATTATGGGGTATGGTGATGTCATTATGGGGTATGGGGTATGGTGTATGGTGATGTCATTATGGGGTGTGGTGATGTCATTATGGGGTGTGGTGATGTCATTATGGGGTGTGGTGATGTCATTATGGGGTATGGTGATGTCATTATGGGGTGTGGTGATGTCATTATGGGGTATTGTGATGTCATTATGGGGTGTGGTGATGTCATTATGGGGTATGGTGATGTCATTATGGGGTATGGTGATGTCATTATGGGGTATGGTGATGTCATTATGGGGTGTGTGGTGATGTCATTATGGGGTGTGGTGATGTCATTATGGGGTGTGGTGATGTCATTATGGGGTGTGGTGATGTCATTATGGGGTGTGGTGATGTCATTATGGGGTATGGTGATGTCATTATGGGGTGTGGTGATGTCATTATGGGGTGTGGTGATGTCATTATGGGGTATGGTGATGTCATTATGGGGTGTGGTGATGTCATTATGGGGTGTGGTGATGTCATTATGGGGTGTGGTGATGTCATTATGGGGTGTGGTGATGTCATTATGGGGTGTGGTGATGTCATTATGGGGTATGGTGATGTCATTATGGGGTATGGTGATGTCATTATGGGGTGTGGTGATGTCATTATGGGGTATTGTGATGTCATTATGGGGTGTGGTGATGTCATTATGGGGTATGGTGATGTCATTATGGGGTATGGTGATGTCATTATGGGGTATGGTGATGTCATTATGGGGTGTGGTGATGTCATTATGGGGTGTGGTGATGTCATTATGGGGTGTGGTGATGTCATTATGGGGTGTGGTGATGTCATTATGGGGTGTGGTGATGTCATTATGGGGTGTGGTGATGTCATTATGGGGTGTGGTGATGTCATTATGGGGTGTGGTGATGTCATTATGGGGTGTGGTGATGTCATTATGGGGTGTGGTGATGTCATTATGGGGTGTGGTGATGTCATTATGGGGTGTGGTGATGTCATTATGGGGTGTGGTGATGTCATTATGGGGTATGGTGATGTCATTATGGGGTGTGGTGTGTATATTGATGAGGGACAATAAAATAAAAAAAAATCAGTTTTATAATAAAGCTGGAGCAAAATATGGAAAAAGTCCAGGGGTCTGAATACTTTCCAAATACCCTGTAAATACTTTTTTTGCGTTATCCTCAATGATTTAAATACTTTGTTATCCTCAGTGATTTAAATACTTTGTTATCCACAGTGATTTAAATACTTTGTTATCCACAGTGATTTAAATACTTTGTTATCCACAGTGATTTAAATACTTTGTTATCCACAGTGATTTAAATACTTTGTTATCCACAGTGATTTAAATACTTTGTTATCCACAGTGATTTAGAATGGATTGTGTCCACGTGTGGTTGAATTGTTTTTAAATTGTCAAATGAAAAGGAGATGGGCGTCAGGACCCTGGACTGCAGACGACCCCTCATCCCCTTCGAGGAGTTTGTCAACGAGCCGTTGAACGATGTTCTAGAGATGGACAAGGACTTCACCTTCTTCAAGGTGGACTCGGAGAGTAAGTTCTCCTTCCAGAGCTGTCCCTTCATCCTCAACGCCTGCACCAAGAGCCTGGGACTGTACTACGACAACCGCATCAGCATGTACAGCGAGAGGAGGATCACAGCGCTCTACAGCCTGGTACAAGGACAGCAGCTCAACCCATACCTCAGGCTCAAAGTACGACGAGACCACATCATCGACGACGCCCTCGTCAGGGTGAGTCACAAACAACAACACACACACACACACACACACATTATATAGTACCAGTCCAAAGTTTGGACACACCTACTCATTCCAGGGTTTTTCTTTATTTTTGAAGACATCTGTTATTTCACAGTTTTGATATGGAATCAAAAAAAAGTGTTAAACAAATCAAAATATACATTGGCAAGAAAAGGTATGTGAACCCTTTGGAATCACCTGGATTTCTGCTGAAATTGGTCATAAAATCTGATCTTCATCCAGGTCACAACAATAGACAAACACAGTCTGCCTAAACTAATAACACACAAACAATGATACGCTGTCATGTCTTTATTTAACACACCGTGTAAACATTCACAGTGCAGGGTGGGAAAAGTAAGTGAACCCTCGGATTTAATAACTGGTTGACCCTCCTTTGGAAGCGGCAACAACCTCATCCAAACGTTTTCTGTAGTTGTGGATCAGACCTGCACAACGGGTCAGGAGGAATTCTGGACCATCTTTACAAAACTGTTTCAGTTCAGCAATATTATTGAGATGTCTGGTGTGAACTGCTCTCTGAGATGCTGTGGCATGACCTCAAATCGGGTTGAGGTCAGGACTGACACTCCAGAAGGCAGTGCTTCTTATCTTAGGTCTTCTGAGATCTTTGTTCGTTCACATCAGGCAGTGCTTCTTATCTTAGATCTTCTGAGATCTTTGTTCGATGCAGGCAGTGCTTCTTATCTTAGGTCTTCTGAGATCTTTGTTCGATGCAGGCAGTGCTTCTTATCTTAGGTCTTCTGAGATCTTTGTTCGATGCAGGCAGTGCTTATCTTCGGTCTTCTGAGATCTTTGTTCGATGCAGGCAGTGCTTCTTATCTTAGGTCTTCTGAGATCTTTGTTCGATGCATGGTTCACATCAGGCAGTGCTTCTTGTGAATAGCCAACTCAAGTTTTGTGAGGTTTTTTTTTTGGGGGGGGGGGGGCAAGGCAGCTCTAGCCAACATCTCCAATCTCATCTCATTGATTGGACTCCAAGTAGCTTTTGGAGAAGTCATTAGCGTACAGGTTCACATACTTTTTCCAACATACACTGTGAATTTAATGAAGTATTCAATATAGCAAGAAAAATACAATACTTTTTGTGTATTGTTGTGACCTAGATGAAGATCAGATAAAATGTTACGACCAATTTCAGCAGAAATCCAGGTGATTCCAAAGGGTTCACATACCTTTTCTTGCCAATGTATTTTATATTTGAGATTCTTCAAAGTACCCTTTGCCTTGACAGCTTTGCACACTCTTGTGATGTTTTCACTATTATTCTACAATGTAGAAAATAGTAAAAATAAAGAAAAACCCTGGAATGAGTAAGTTTGTCTCTAACCAGTGTGTGACCCAGATCACTGGTTGCTGAGGAAAAGGAGGAGGTTAAAGGGGGGTGATTGTGTGAAACGGCTAGCTAGTTAACGGTGGTGCGCGCTAATAGCATTTCAATCGGTGACGTCACTCTCTCCGAGACCTTGAAGTAGTGGTTTCCCTTGCTCGGCCACGGCTCTTGTGGAGTGATGGGTAACGATGCTTCGTGGGAAGCAGTTGTTGTTGTGTGCAGAGGTGCCCTGGTTTGATGCTTTTTATTTTTAAATTTTTTATTTCACCTTTATTTAACCAGGTAGGCAAGTTGAGAACAAGTTCTCATTTACAATTGCGACCTGGCCAAGATAAAGCAAAGCAGTTCGACAGATACAACGACACAGAGTTACACATGGAGTAAAACAAACATACAGTCAATAATACAGTATAAACAAGTCTATATACAATGTGAGCAAATGAAGGGAGGTAAAGGCAAAAAAGGCCATGGTGGCAAAGTAAATACAATATAGCAAGTAAAACACTGGAATGGTAGATTTGCACTGGAAGAATGTGCAAAGTAGAAATAAAAATAATGGGGTGCAAAGGAGCAAAATAAATAAATAAAATAAATACAGTTTTGGGCTAAATTATAGGTGGGCTATGTACAGGTGCAGTAATCTGTAAGATGCTCTGACAGTTGGTGCTTAAAGCTAGTGAGGGAGATAAGTGTTTCCAATTTCAGAGATTTTTGTTGTTCGTTCCAGTCATTGGCAGCAGAGAACTGGAAGGAGAGGCGGCCAAAGAAAGAATTGGTTTTGGGGGTGACTAGAGAGATATACCTGCTGGAGCGTGTGCTACATGTGGGAGATGCTATGGTGACCAGCGAGCTGAGATAAGGGGGGACTTTACCTAGCAGGGTCTTGTAGATGACATGGAGCCAGTGGGTTTGGCGACGAGTATGAAGCGAGGGCCAGCCAACGAGAGCGTACAGGTCGCAATAGTGGGTAGTATATGGGGCTTTGGTGACAAAACGGATTGCACTGTGATAGACTGCATCCAATTTGTTGAGTAGGGTATTAGAGGCTATTTTGTAAATGACATCGCCAAAGTCGAGGATTGGTAGGATGGTCAATTTTACAAGGGTATGTTTGGCAGCATGAGTGAAGGATGCCTTGTTGCGAAACAGGAAGCCAATTCTAGATTTAACTTTGGATTGGAGATGTTTGATATGGGTCTGGAAGGAGAGTTTACAGTCTAACCAGACACCTAAGTATTTGTAGTTGTCCACGTATTCTAAGTCAGAGCCGTCCAGAGTAGTGATGTTGGACAGGCGGGTAGGTGCAGGTAGCGATCGGTTGAAGAGCATGCATTTAGTTTTACTTGTATTTAAGAGCAATTGGAGGCCACGGAAGGAGAGTTGTATGGCATTGAAGCTTGCCTGGAGGGTTGTTAACACAGTGTCCAAAGAAGGGCCGGAAGTATACAGAATGGTGTCGTCTGCGTAGAGGTGGATCAGAGACTCACCAGCAGCAAGAGCGACCTCATTGATGTATACAGAGAAGAGAGTCGGTCCAAGAATTGAACCCTGTGGCACCCCCATAGAGACTGCCAGAGGTCCGGACAGCAGACCCTCCGATTTGACACACTGAAATCTATCAGAGAAGTAGTTGGTGAACCAGGCGAGGCAATCATTTGAGAAACCAAGGCTGTCGAGTCTGCCGATGAGGATGTGGTGATTGACAGAGTCGAAAGCCTTGGCCAGATCAATGAATACGGCTGCACAGTAATGTTTCTTATCGATTGCGGTTAAGATATCGTTTAGGACCTTGAGCGTGGCTGAGGTGCACCCATGACCAGCTCTGAAACCAGATTGCATAGCAGAGAAGGTATGGTGAGATTCGAAATGGTCTGTAATCTGTTTGTTGACTTGGCTTTCGAAGACCTTAGAAAGGCATGGTAGGATAGATATAGGTCTATAGCAGTTTGGGTCAAGAGTGTCCCCCCCTTTGAAGAGGGGGATGACCCCAGCTGCTTTCCAATCTTTGGGAATCTCAGACGACACGAGAGGTTGAACAGGCTAGTAATAGGGGTGGCAACAATTTCGGCAGATAATTTTAGAAAGAAAGGGTCCAGATTGTCTAGCCCGGCTGATTTGTAGGGGTCCAGATTTTTCAGCTCTTTCAGAACATCAGCTGAATGGATTTGGGAGAAGGAGAAATGGGGAAGGCTTGGGCGAGTTGCTGTTGGGGGTGCAGTGCTGTTGACCGGGGTAGGAGTAGCCAGGTGGAAAGCATGGCCAGCCGTAGAAAAATGCTTATTGAAATTCTCAATTATGGTGGATTTATCAGTGGTGACAGTGTTTCCTATCTTCAGTGCAGTGGGCAGCTGGGAGGAGGTGTTCTTATTCTCCATGGACTTTACAGTGTCCCAGAACTTTTTTGAGTTAGTGTTGCAGGAAGCAAATTTCTGCTTGAAAAAGCTAGCCTTGGCTTTTCTAACTGCCTGTGTATAACGGTTTCTAGCTTCCTGAACAGCTGCATATCACGGGGGCTGTTCGATGCTAATGCAGAACGCCATAGGATGTTTTTGTGTTGGTTAAGGGCAGTCAGGTCTGGGGAGAACCAAGGGCTATATCTGTTCCTGGTTCTAAATTTCTTGAATGGGGCATGTTTATTTAAGATGGTTAGGAAGGCATTTAAAAAAATATCCAGGCATCCTCTACTGACGGGATGAGATCAATATCCTTCCAGGATACCCCGGCCAGGTCGATTAGAAAGGCCTGCTCGCTGAAGTGTTTCAGGGAGCGTTTTACAGTGATGAGTGGAGGTCGTTTGACCGCTGACCCATTACGGATGCAGGCAATGAGGCAGTGATCGCTGAGATCTTGGTTGAAGACAGCAGAGGTGTATTTAGAGGGGAAGTTGGTTAGGATGATATCTATGAGGGTGCCCGTGTTCAAGGCTTTGGGGGGTACCTGGTAGGTTCATTGATAATTTGTGTGAGATTGAGGGCATCAAGTTTAGATTGTAGGATGGCTGGGGTGTTAAGCATGTTCCAGTTTAGGTCGCCTAGCAGCACGAGCTCTGAAGATAGATGGGGGGCAATCAGTTCACATATGGTGTCCAGAGCACAGCTGGGGGCAGATGGTGGTCTATAGCAGGCGGCAACGGTGAGAGACTTGTTTTTAGAGAGGTGGATTTTTAAAAGTAGAAGTTCAAATTGTTTGGGTACAGACCTGGATAGTAGGACAGAACTCTGCAGGCTATCTTTGCAGTAGATTGCAACACCGCCCCCTTTGGCAGTTCTATCTTGTCTGAAAGTGTTGTAGTTTAGAATTAAAATGTCTGAATTTTTGGTGGTCTTCCTAAGCCAGGATTCAGACACAGCTAGAACATCCGGGTTGGCAGAGTGTGCTAAAGCAGTGAATAGAACAAACTTAGGGAGGAGGCTTCTAATGTTAACATGCATGAAACCAAGGCTATTACGGTTACAGAAGTCATCAAAAGAAAGCGCCTGGGGAATAGGAGTGGAGCTAGGCACTGCAGGGCCTGGATTCACCTCTACATCGCCAGAGGGACATAGGAGGAGTAGAATAAGGGAAGCAATAAGAATTGGTCGTCTAGAACGTCTGGAACAGAGAGTAAAAGGAGGTTTCTGGGGGCGATAAAATAGCATCAAGGTATAATGTACAGACAAAGGTATGGTAGGATGTGAATACAGTGGAGGTAAACCTAGGTATTGAGTGATGAAGAGAGAGATATTGTCTCTAGAAACATCATTGAAACCAGGAGATGTCATAGCATGTGTGGGTGGTGGAACTAATAAATTGGATAAGGTATAGTGAGCAGGACTAGAGGCTCTACAGTGAAATAAGCCAATAAACACTAAACAGAACAGCAATGGACAAGACATATTGACATTAAGGAGAGGCATCCTTAGTCGAGTGATCAAAAGGGTCCAGTGAGTGGAGAGGGTTGGTTGGGGGTCACGGCGATTTAAACAGCTAGCCAGGCCATCGGTAGCAAGCTAGCATAGGATGGAGGTCTGTTGTTAGCCACCTCTTGCGTTCCGTCAGTAGATTAGTGAGGTTCCGTGTGGTAGAGGGGATTAATCCAAATCACACAACAACAAATAAACAACAAATAAACAACAAATAAATAAATAATAAATAAAATAAACATTAGATATAGTTATAGAGGCCCAAGAAGAAACATAATAATAATAATAATACAAATAAATAAATTGTCCGATTGTAGCCGGTAAGACAGCTAACGGTTAGCAGGCCGCAGATGGGCATCCAGGTAACGTCGCGACGGAGGAGCCAGCCGGATAACTCCTTCGGGTAGATAACGTCGGCAGTCCAGTTGTGAAGGCCCGGTGGGGCTCCGCGTAGGCAGTAAAACGGGTCCGGATAGGTGACTGCAGCCCAGGAGTGATTGATGGAACTCAGGAGTGGTTGACGGAGCTCGCTAGCTCCGGAATAATTGATGTTTGCTCCGGAATCAACGAAAGCCGATAGTCACATGGATAGCAGCTAGCTAGATGTGAGATCCGGGTATGAATGTCCAGAGAGCAGTTGAAATCCAGGGACATGGAGAGAAAAATTGGTCCGGTTTGTTCCGTTCCGAGCCGCGTTGCGCCGTACAAAACTGGCGATAGATTTTCGAGCTAAAGGATAGCTGATGACCACAAACCGTGGTTAGCTGAATACTAACGATTTGCCAGTAAAGAAGCTAACTAGCTTCTGAACTAGCTTCTGATTAGCTTCTGGGCTAGCTTCTGGCTAGCTTCTTGGAGTTTCTGGCTAGCTTCTTGGAGTTTCTGGCTAGCTTCTTGGAGTTTCTGGCTAGCTTCTTGGAGGATTGCAGATTTGAGGTAAATAATACTTATTTATAAATATAAATTGGTGAGGAGGGTTGCAGGAGAGTGTTTTGAAGATGAGTTGATGGAAAATAAAAATAAAATGTATGTGAAAAAAGTTGTAAATATATATATATATATATATATACAGGACACGACAAGACAAGGACAAAAGACGTCTGAACTGCTATGCCATCTCGGAAGTTTCATGGGAGGCTGTTGTTGATGTGTGCAGAGGGGCCCTGGTTTGAGCCCAGGTAGGGGTGAGGAGAGGGACAGAAGCTATACTGTTACATCACATACAGGGCATTCGGAAAGTATTCAGACCCTTTGACTTTTG
Source organism: Oncorhynchus nerka (assembly GCF_034236695.1). Lineage (NCBI taxonomy): Eukaryota > Metazoa > Chordata > Actinopteri > Salmoniformes > Salmonidae > Oncorhynchus > Oncorhynchus nerka. The sequence continues at coordinate 1,984,901 of NC_088420.1, forward strand.
CAACGATTTGTTACATTACAGCCTTATTCTAAAATGGATTACATAAAATAATATCTACACACACACTACCCAATAATGACAAAGCGAAAACAGGTTTTTAGAGTTTTTTTTGTACATTTTTATATAAAAAAAAAGTAAAATACTTGAAGTATTCAGACCCTTTGCTGTGTAGCTAAACATTTCTGCAGCATTGAATGTCCCCAAGAACACAGTGGCCTCCATTCTTAAATGTAAAATTAAACATTGATGGCGATTGCATCGTCTGTGGACCTATTGGGGCGGTAAGCAAATTGAAGTGGGTCTAAGGTGACAGGTAAGGTGGAGGTGATATGATCCTTGACTAGTCTCTCAAAGCACTTCATGATGACAGAAGTGAGTGCTACGGGGCGATTAGTTAGTCATTTAGTTCAGTTACTTTCGCTTTCTTGGGTACAGGAACAATGGTGGACATCTTGAAGCAAGTGGGGACTGGGATATGTCCGTCAACACTGTAGCCAGCTGGTCTGTTCTGAGGACATGGCTAGGGATGCCATCTGGGCCGGCAGCCTTGCGAGGGTTAACACGCTTCAATGTCTTACTCATCTTGGCCACAGAGAACGAGAGCCCACAGTCCTCTTGAGCGGGCTGCGTCGATGTCACTGTGTTATCCTCAAATCGAGCAAAGATTGTGTTTAGCTTGTCCGGGAGCAAGACGTCGGAGTTCGAGACGTGGCTTCCCTTTGTAATTCGTGATTGTCTGAAGTCCCCTGCCACATACGACTGGTGTCTGAGCCGTTGATTTGCGACTCCGCTTTGTCTCTGTACGGACGTTTTGCCTGTTTGATTGCCTTACGAAGAGCATAACTGCACTGTTTGTTTTCAACCATATTCCCATTCACGTAGCCGTGGTTAAATGCCGTGGTTTGCGCTTTCAGTTTTGCTGCCCTCTATTCACGGTTTCTGGTTATGGTAGGTTTTAATGGTCACAGTGGGAACGACATTCCCTGTGCACTTCCCGATGAACTCTGTCACCTTGTCAGTGTTCATCAAAGTTATTCTCAGAGGCAACCCGGAACGTATCCCAGTCCACGTGATCAAAACGATCTTGAAGCATGGATTCCGATTGGTCAGACCAACGTTGAACAGTTCTTAGCACGGATGATTCCTGTTTTGAGTTTCTGCCTATAGGAAGGGAGTAGCAGAATGGAGTCGTCATCTGATTTGCCGAAAGGAGGAAAGGGGCCTTGTAGCCACCCGGAAGGGAGAGTAACAATGGTAGTTTTTGAAGCTCAAGTACTATAGCCAATGTGTTTGTAGAACTTCCGTAGCGTTTTCCTCAGATTTGCTTTGTCCCTAGCTACAATAAATGTTTCCTCGGGTTATGTGGTTTCCATTTGCGCAAAGTCTAGTGTAGAACCTTGAGGGCCGTCGTGGTATCGGGGAATATATTGCGATATGGCTGCAACAATAACCAAAGAGAATTCTCTTTGGAGGTAATATGGTCAGCATTTCAGGTATTCGAGGTCATGTCTCTCTGGAAGGAGGTCCTCGCCCTGAGCTCATCTACTCTATTGTCCAGGGACTGAACATTCACCAGTAATATACTCAGAAGCGGTGGATGGTGTGTACGCCTCCTGACTCGGACTAGAAGTCCACTCCGAATACCTCGTCTCCGTGGCATCTTGGAGTAGCCTAAGATAAGTTCATGCACCTTGGGGGGTACGAACAAAGTATCCAAATCAGATAAGTATTATTTATGTTTGAAATGCAGGTGAGGGATTTCCGTCTGTATGTAAATACGCAAAGAACATTCTGGGCTAATGTAAGAAATAACAAAAACCAAAATAATACTGCAGAGTTGCTTAGGAGCAGAGCGGCCATGTCAATCGGTCGGTCGGTCGGACTCCCTCTAGTCATCTGTGTCTTAATTATTTTGTCAGACAAGCTCAGTGCATATCATTGATTTGATTTAAAACACATTGGATGTGTCTATATATGGAAAAATACACGTTTTAACATTTCTACCAATCGATTGGTGGAAAGAACAGACGACTCTCGGTCGACCAAGACCAGGCTAGTGCTAAGGTGAATGGGAAGGGTTCCTCTATTTGTCTGTCCCTCTCCTAACCTAATGGTCTGCGTCCTACAGTTGGAGATGATCGCCATGGAGAACCCTGCGGACTTGAGGAAGCAGCTGTTTGTAGAGTTTGAAGGAGAGCAGGGCGTTGACGAGGGAGGGGTCTCTAAAGAGTTCTTCCAGCTCGTCCTGGAGGAGATGTTCAACCCTGATATTGGTGAGATGTTCTGCTTGGAATTTAACTGTATCTGTGGTTGAATCAAGACACAAATTGCTCCCAAGGATGAACCAGACTTGTGGGAGTCCACAATTTATTTTCTGAGGACTTGGCTGATTTCTTTTGATTTTCCCATGATGTCAAGCAAAGAGGCACTGCGTTTGAAGGTAGGCCTTGAAATACATCCACAGGTACACCTCCAATTGAGTCAATTAGCCTATGAGAAGCGTCTAATGCCATGACATCATTTTCTGGAATTTTTCAAGCTGTTTAACCTAGCGTCCCATCTAGCGTCCCACCTGGCCAACATCCAGTGAAATTGCAGATTCAGAAATAAATAAGACATAAAACTTTCATAAAACATCTCTCGGGCTTTGCGTTTTATACATGTTATATGTAATCCAAAGACACTGTCCTAACGCACTGTATGTAGAAATGTTTCAAGACCCCTTCTGTTTTTCCACATTTTGTTACATTACCTTACTCTAAAATGGAAACAAAAAAAAACAAAAAAATCCTCATCAATCTGCATATAATGACAAAACGTTTTTGCTAATGTATAAAATATAAAAAACATATACCTTACAGTATTCAGACCCTTTGCTATTAAACTCAATTGAACTCTCATTGATCATCCTTGAGATGTTTTTCCAACTTGATTGGAGTCCATCTGTGGTAAATTCAATTGATTGGACATGATTTGGAAAAGCACACACCTGTTTATGTAAGGTCCAACAGTTGTTGACAGAGCAAAAGCCAAGCCATGAGGTCGAAGGAATTGTCTGGAGAGCTCAGAGACGAGATTGTGTCGAGGCACAGATCTGGGGAAGGGTACCAAACAATTTCTGCAGCATTGAAGGTCCCCAAGAACACAGCGGCCTCCATCATTCTTAAATGGAAGAAATTTGGAACCACCAAGACTCTTCCTAGAGCTGGCCGCAGCACCAAACTAAGCAATAAGGTGAGAAGTGCCTTGGTCATAGAGGTGACCAAGAACCCGATGGGCATTCTGACAGAGCTCCGGAGTTCCTCTTTGGAGATGGGAAAACCTTCCAGAAGGACAACCATGTCTGCAGCACTCTACCAATCAGGCCTTCATGGTAGAGTGGCTAGACGGAAGCCACTCCTCAGTAACAAGCACACGACAGCCTGCTTGGAGTTTTTAAAAGGGCACCTAAAGGACTCTGACCATGAGAAACAAGAAACCGAGATTAAAATCTTTGGCCTGAATGCCAAGCGTCATGTCTGGAGGAAACCTGGCACCATCCCTACGGTGAAAAATGGTGGTGGCAGCCACATGTTGTGGGGATGTTTTTCAGCGGCAGGGATTGGGAGACTAGTCAGGATCGAGGCAAAGATGAACGGAGCAAAGTACAGAGAAATCCTTGATGAAAATTTGCTCCTGAGCACGAAGGTTCACCTTCCAACAGGACAATGACGCTAAGCACACAGCCAAGATAACACAGGAGTAGCTTCGGGATTAGTCTCTGAATGTCCTTGATTGGCCCAGCCAGAGCCCGTACTTGAACCCGATCAAACATCTCTGGAGACACTTGAAAATAGCTGTGCAGCGACACTCACCATCCAACCTGACGGAGCTTGAGAGGATCTGCAGAGAAGAATGTGAGAAACTCCCCAAATAAAGGTGTGCCAAGCTTGTAGTGTCATACCCAAGAAGACTCAAGGCTGTAATCACTGCCAAAGGTGCTTCAACAAAGTACTTAACTAATGAATTGCCACTGACTTAGAGGAAAGCCAGAGTGTCTATGTTTTCAGATGACTCAACACTATACACGTCAGCTACTACAAGCGACTGAAATGACTGCAACACTTAACAAAGAGTTGCAGTTTGTTTCAGATTGAGTGGCAAGGAACAAAAGTTAGTCCTAAATATATAAAATATTTAAAAACTAAAAGCATTGTGTTTGGGACAAATCGTTAACTAAACCCTAAACCTCAACTAAATGTTGTCATTGTGGAAATTGAGCAAGTTGAGGAGACTAAACTGCTTAGAATTACCTTGAATTATAAACTGTCATGGTCAAAACATATTGATACAATAGTATCGAGTCTGTCCATGATAAGGAGCTGCTCCATCTACTTAACAGTACTATCAACAAGGCAGGTCCTACAGGCCCTAGTTTCTACCTTCTTGACAACATGGTCAACAAGGCAGGCCCTACAGGTCCTAGTTTCTACCTTCTTAACACTATGAACAAGGCAGGTCCTACAGGCCCTAGTTTCTACCTTCTTAACACTATGAACAAGGCAGGTCCTACAGGCCCTAGTTTCTACCTTCTTAACAACACTATCAACAGGGCAGGTCCTACAGGCCCTAGTTTCTACCTTCTTAACAACACTATCTTCAAGGCAGGTCCTTCAAGCCCTAGTTTCTACCTTCTTAACAACACTATCAACGAGGCAGGTCCTACAGGTCCTAGTTTCTACCTTCTTAACAGCACTATCAACAAAGCAGGTCCTACAGGTCCTAGTTTCTACCTTCTTAACAACACTATCAACAAGGCAGGTCCGGCAGGTCCTAGTTTCTACCTTAACCGCACTATCAACAAGGCAGGTCCTGCAGGCCCTAGTTTCTACCTTCTTAACAACACTATCAACAAGGCAGGTCCTACAGGCCCTAGTTTCTACCTTCTAGACAGCAATATCAACAAGGCAGGTCCTACAGGCCCTAGTTTCTACCTTAACAACACTATCAACAAGGCAGGTCCTACAGGCCCTAGTTCTGTCACACCTGGACTACTGTTCAGTCTTGTGGTCAGCTGCCACATCAAAGAACTTAAGAAAATTGCAATTAATTGAGAACCCTTGGATGTACACACACAGCTAATATTAATCATATGCATGTCAATCTCTCCTGACTCAAATAGGAGGAGAGCTTGACTTAATCACTACTTGTATTTGTGAGAGGTGTTGAATGCACATGTTGAATGCACCGAGCTGTTTGTCTGAACTACTGGCACACAGCACAAGACATGCCTTCCAGAGGTCTCTTCACAGTCCCCCATATCCAAAACAGACCATGGGAGGCACACAGTACTACATAGAGCCATGACTACATGGAACTCTATTCCACAGTACTACATAGAGCCATGACTACATGGAACTCTATTCCACAGTACTACATAGAGCCATGACTACATGGAACTCTATTCCACAGTACTACATAGAGCCATGACTACATGGAACTCTATTCCACAGTACTACATAGAGCCATGACTACATGGAACTCTATTCCACAGTACTACATAGAGCCATGACTACATGGAACTCTATTCCACAGTACCTAGAGCCATGACTACATGGAACTCTATTCCACAGTACTACATAGAGCCATGACTACATGGAACTCTATTCCACAGTACTACATAGAGCCATGACTACATGGAACTCTATTCCAGGTAACTGATGCAGCAGCAGAATCAGATTTTAAAAAACAAAACGAATAAACGTATGGAACAGCGGGGACTGTGAAACAACACAAACATAGGCACAAACTAACACACAATAGCATACGCACTATTCTCACACGTACCCATGGATTTAGTACTGTATATATGTGGTGGAGTAGGGGCCTGAGGGGGACACTGTCTGGGAATGTACTGTAATGTTTTTAAAATTGAATAAACTGCCTTAATGTTGTTGGACCCCAGGAAGAGTAGCTGCTGCCTTACATTTACATTTACATTTAAGTCATTTAGCAGACGCTCTTATCCAGAGCGACTTACAAATTGGTGCATTCACCTTATGACCTCCAGTGGAACAGTAGTGCATCTAAATCTTTTCAGGGGAGGGGGTGAGAGGGATTACTTTATCCTATCCTAGGTATTCCTTAAAAGGTGGGGTTTCAGGTGTCTCCGGAAGGTGGTGATTGACTCCGCTGTCCTCGTGAGGGAGTTTGTTCCACCATTGGGGGGCCAGAACAGTTTTGACTGGGCTCAACTGTACTTCCTCAGTGGTAGGGAGGCGAGCAGGCCAGAGGTGGACAGTGCCCTTGTTTGGGTGTAGGGCCTGATCAGAGCCTGGAGGTACTGAGGTGCTTCCCCTCACAGCTCCGTAGGCAAGCACCATGGTCTTGTAGCGGATCGAGCTTCAACTGGAAGCCAGTGGAGGGAGCGGAGGAGCGGGGTGACGTGAGAGAACTTGGGAAGGTTGAACACCAGACGGGCTGCGGCGTTCTGGATGAGTTGTAGGGGTTTAATGGCACAGGCAGGGAGCCCAGCCAACAGCTAGTTGCAGTAATCCAGACGGGAGATGACAAGTGCCTGGATTAGGACCTGCGCCGCTTCCTGTGTTCTGTACTCTCGGATGTTGTAGAGCATGAACCTGGAGGAACGGGCCACCGCCTTGATGTTAGTTGAGAACGACAGGGTGTTGTCCAGGATCACGCCAAGGTTCTTAGCGCTCTGGGAGGAGGACACAATGGAGTTGTCAACCGTGATGGCGAGATCATGGAACGGGCAGTCCTTCCCCGGGAGGAAGAGCAGCTCCGTCTTGCCGAGGTTCAGCTTGAGGTGGTGATCCGTCATCCACACGGATATGTCTGCCAGACATGCAGAGATGCGATTGCCACCTGGTCATCAGAAGGGGAAAGGGGAGAAGATTAATTGTGTGTCGTCTGCATAGCAATGATAGGAGAGACCATGTGAGGTTATGACAGAGCCAAGTGACTTGGTGTATAGCGAGAATAGGAGAGGGCCTAGAACAGAGCCCTGGGGGACACCAGTGGTGAGAGCACGTGGTGTGGAGACGGATTCTCGCCACGCCACCTGGTAGGAGCGACCTGTCAGGTAGGACGCAATCCAGCGTGGGCCGCGCCGGAGATGCCCAACTCGGAGAGGGTGGAGAGGAGGATCTGATGGTTCACAGTATCGAAGGCAGCCGATAGGTCTAGAAGGATGAGAGCAGAGGAGAGAGAGTTAGCTTTCCAGTGCGGAGCGCTCCTTACAGAGAAGAGCAGTCTCAGTTGAATGACTAGTCTTGAAACCTGACTGATTTGGATCAAGAAGGTCATTCTGAGAGAGATAGCGGGAGAGCTGACCAAGGACGGCACTTCAAGAGTTTTGAGAGAGAAAAGAAAGAAGGGATACTGGTCTGTAGTTGTTGACATCGGAGGGATCGAGTGTAGGTTTTTCAGAAGGGGGTGCAACTCTCGCTCTCTTGAAGACGGAAGTAGCCAGCGGTCAGGGATGAGTTGATGAGCCATGGTGAGGTAAGGGAGGAGGTCTCCGGAAATGGTCTGGAGAAGAGAGGAGGGGATAGGGTCAAGCGGGCAGGTTGTACGTCACAAGAGAGATTTCATCTGGAGAGAGAGGGAGAAAGAGGTGCACAGGGTAGGGCAGTGTGAGCAGAACCACTCGTTTGACTTAGCCGAGGATCGGAGTACCTTCTTTTCAAAATGGTTGAGAGTCATCTGCAGAGAGGGAGGAGGGGGAGGGGGAGGAGGATTCAGGAGGGAGGAGAAGGTTGCAAAGAACTCCTAGGGTTAGAGGCAGATGCTTGGAATTTAGAGTGGTAGAAAGTGGAGCAGCAGAGAGAGAAGAGGAAAATGTAGAGAGGAGGGAGTGAAAGGATGTCAGGTGGAACCTCCATCGGCTCCGGAGCCCTGTTCTGTGAGCAATGACTACACGGAGCGGGAGGGGAGGACCGAGCCGGCCTGGAGGATAGGGGACATAGAGAGTCAAAGGATGCAGAAAGGGAGGAGAGGAGGGTTGAGGAGGCAGAATCAGGAGATAGGTTGGAGAAGGTTTGAGCAGAGGAAGAGATGATAGGATGGAAGAGGAGAGAGTAGCGGGGGAGAGAGAGCGAAGGTTGGGACGGGCGCGATACCATAGGGGCAGTGTGGGAAGTGTTGGATGAGAGCGAGAGGGAAAAGGATACAAGGTAGTGGTCGGAGACTTGGAGGGAGTTCGAGGTTAGTGGAAGAACAGCATCTAGTAAAGACGTATTTCCTGCCTTGTGAGTAGGGGGGAAGGTGAGAGGGTGAGGTCAAAAGAGGAGAGGAGTGGAAAGAAGGAGGCAGAGAGGAATGAGTCAAAGGTAGGCGTGGGGAGGTTGCCCAGAACTGTGAGAGGTGAGCCGTCCTCAGGAAAGGAGCTTATCAAGGCATCAAGCTCATTGATGAACTCTCCGAGGGAACCTGGAGGCGATAAATGATAAGGATGTTAAGCAGAAAGGGCTTTAACTGTGACAGCATGGAACAAAGGAGGCGATAGACAGATGGGTAAGGGAGAAAGAGAGAATGACCACTTGGGAGAGATGAGGATCCCGGTGCCACCACCCCGCTGACCAGAAGCTCTCGGGGTGTGCGAGAACACGTGGGCAGACGAAGAGACACAAGCAGTGTTGTCTGTGGTGATCCATGTTTCCGTCAGTGCCAGAAGTCGAGGGACTGGAGGGAGACATAGGCGGAGATGAACTCTGCCTTGTTGGCCGCAGATCGGCAGTTCCAGAGGCTACCGGAGACCTGGAACTCGTGGGTCTGGGACCACAGATTACCCATGGAGCGTTTTATGGTCTGTGCAGAGAGGAGAGAACAGGGATAGACAGACACATAGTTGACAGGCTACACAAGAGGCCTGCTAATGCAAAGGAGATTGGAATGACAAGTGGACTGTCTGGGAATGTAGCAAGAATCTTATTGACTAAAATGATTAAAATGATTTTGAAAGCTGGCAGAGGCTGCGTTGTTGAATAAACGTTGTTGACACTACACTAATCAATCGTTGTTGAGTGAGTTTCTACTGTGCTGCTATTCGGGGCTAGCTGGCTAGCTAGCCTTGGCATCAACTAATGGGGATCCATAATAAACCCCAGGAAGAGTAGCTGCTGCCTTGGCAGGAACTAATGGGGATCCATAATAAACCCCAGGAAGAGTAGCTTCTGCCTTGACAGGAACTAATGGGGATCCATAATAAACCTCAGGAAGAGTAGCTGCTGCCTTGGCAGGATCTAATGGGGATCCATAATAAACCCCAGGAAGAGTAGCTGCTGCCTTGGCAGGAACTAATGGGGATCCATAATAAACCCCAGGAAGAGTAGCTGCTGCCTTGACAGGAACTAATGGGGACCCATAATAAACCCCAGGAAGAGTAGCTGCTGCCTTGGCAGGAACTAATGGGGATCCATAATAAACCCCAGGAAGAGTAGCTGCTGCCTTGGCAGGAACTAATGGGGATCCATAATAAACCCCAGGAAGAGTAGCTGCTGCCTTGGCAGGAACTAAATGGGGATCCATAATAAATACAAAAGTAATGGGTCTGAAAACTTATGTAAATGTGATATTTCAGGTTTTTGCAAAAATTTCCCAAAGCCCGTTTGAGCCTTGTCATTATGGGGTATTGTCTGTCGATTGATGACGTAAAACAGTTTTGTTGTCCATTTTAGAATAAGGCTGTAACGAAACAAAATGTGGAAAAATTCAAGGGATCTGAACACTTGGCCACTGTATGTTGGCCATAGACACATTTCTATAAAAATAAAAATATTTTGACAAAGTTTTAAACTTGAACACAAACAAATTGTCCATCTGATTTCTTGGTATTAATGTCCAGTGCTCCCTCCCTCCTCTAGGCATGTTTACATATGACGAGTCCACCAAGCTGTTCTGGTTCAACCCACCCTCTCTGGAGAACGAGGCCCAGTTCACCCTGATAGGCATCGTCTTGGGCCTGGCCATCTACAACAACTGTATCCTGGATGTTCACTTTCCCATGGTGGTCTACAGGAAACTGATGGGGAAGAAAGGCACCTATCTGGACCTGGCAGACTCACATCCGGTACTGGAACTTGCTGAAATATTTTTAAATGTAATTTTTAATCGGTCTATGTAATTAAAAAGTAGTAGTTAGACAACTACTACAAGAGCTGTGTATTACATTTTTATTAAAAACCTTGTAATTTCATAATATAGCATTATTCCTGTTAGCTACCTATTAATATAGCGCTCTTAACCCTCTAGCTACGTATTAATATAGCGCTCTTAACCCTCTAGCTACCTATTAATATAGCGCTCTTAACCCTCTAGCTACCTATTAATATAGCGCTCTTAACCCTCTAGCTACCTATTAATATAGCGCTCTTAACCCTCTAGCTACGTATTAATATAACGCTCTTAACCCTCTAGCTACCTATTAATATAGCGCTCTTAACCCTCTAGCTACGTATTAATATAACGCTCTTAACCCTCTAGCTACGTATTAATATAGCGCTCTTAACCCTCTAGCTACGTATTAATATAACGCTCTTAACCCTCTGTTAGCTACGTATTAATATAGCGCTCTTAACCCTCTAGCTACGTATTAATATAGCGCTCTTAACCCTCTAGCTACGTATTAATATAGCGCTCTTAACCCTCTAGCTACGTATTAATATAGCGCTCTTAACCCTCTAGCTACGTATTAATATAGCGCTCTTAACCCTCTAGCTACGTATTAATATAGCGCTCTTAACCCTCTAGCTACGTATTAATATAGCGCTCTTAACCCTCTAGCTACGTATAAATATAGCGCTCTTAACCCTCTAGCTACGTATTAATATAGCGCTCTTAACCCTCTAGCTACGTATAAATATAGCGCTCTTAACCCTCTAGCTACGTATTAATATAGCGCTCTTATCCCTCTAGCTACGTATTAATATAGCGTTCTTAACCCTCTAGCTACCTATTAATATAGCGCTCTTAACCCTCTAGCTACGTATTAATATAGCGCTCTTAACCCTCTAGCTACGTATTAATATAGCGCTCTTAACCCTCTAGCTAATACGTATTAATATAGCGCTCTTAACCTCTAGCTACGTATTAATATAGCGCTCTTATCCCTCTAGCTACGTATTAATATAGCGCTCTTAACCCTCTAGCTACGTATTAATATAGCGCTCTTAACCCTCTAGCTACGTATTAATAGCTCTTAACCCTCTAGCTACGTATTAATATAGCGCTCTTAACCCTCTAGCTACGTATTAATATAGCGCTCTTAACCCTCTAGCTACGTATTAATATAGCGCTCTTAACCCTCTAGCTACGTATTAATACAGCGCTCTTAACCCTCTAGCTACCTATTAATATAGCGCTCTTAACCCTCTAGCTACGTATTAATATAGCGCTCTTAACCCTCTAGCTACGTATTAATATAGCGCTCTTAACCCTCTAGCTACGTATTAATATAGCGCTCTTAACCCTCTAGCTACGTATAAATATAGCGCTCTTAACCCTCTAGCTACCTATTAATATAGCGCTCTTAACCCTCTAGCTACGTATTAATATAGCGCTCTTAACCCTCTGTTAAATACGTATTGGTGGTCTCTCCCATTTATACTGACTGACAGCCTGGGGTCTCTCCTATGCCAGGTTCAGTACCAGAGTCTGAAGGAGCTGCTGGACTATGAGGGGGATGTGGAGGAGGACATGATGATCACCTTCCAGATCTCACAGACTGACCTGTTTGGAGACCCCGTCACTTATGACCTGAAGGAAAACGGGGACAAGATACCTGTTAGTGTGGACAATAGAAAGGTAAGATACCTTTTAGTGAGAACAATATAAATTAATATTTTGTTGTAGCCCTGTCCAGAACGACCCATAGAGGAGTATCTAATCTATCACAGAACCAGACTGACTGAAGTATCTAGTCTGTCACAGGACCACTGACTGACTGACTGAGGTATCTATTTTGTCACAGGACCACTGACTGACTGGAGTATCTAGTCTGTCACAGGACCACTGACTGACTGACTGAGGTATCTAGTCTGTCACAGGACCACTGACTGACTGACTGACTGACTGAGGTATCTAGTCTGTCACAGGACCACTGACTGACTGACTGACTGACTGAGGTATCTAGTCTGTCACAGGACCACTGACTGACTGACTGGAGTATCTAGTCTGTCACAGGACCACTGACTGACTGACTGGAGTATCTAGTCTGTCATAGGACCACTGACTGACTGACTGAGGTATCTAGTCTGTCACAGGACCACTGACTGACTGACTGACTGACTGGAGTATCTAGTCTGTCACAGGACCACTGACTGACTGACTGGAGTATCTAGTCTGTCACAGGACCACTGACTGACTGAGGTATCTAGTCTGTTACAGGACCACTGACTGACTGACTGACTGAGGTATCTAGTCTGTCACAGGACCACTGACTGACTGACTGAGGTATCTAGTCTGTCACAGGACCACTGACTGACTGACTGAGGTATCTAGTCTGTCACAGGACCACTGACTGACTGACTGAAGTATCTAGTCTGTCACAGGACCACTGACTGACTGACTGACTGAAGTATGTAGTCTGTCACAGGACCACTGACTGACTGAGGTATCTAGTCTGTCACAGGACCACTGACTGACTGACTGAGGTATCTAGTCTGTCATAGGACCACTGACTGACTGACTGAGGTATCTAGTCTGTCACAGGACCACTGACTGACTGACTGAAGTATCTAGTCTGTCACAGGACCACTGACTGACTGGAGTATCTAGTCTGTCACAGGACCACTGACTGACTGACTGGAGTATCTAGTCTGTCACAGGACCACTGACTGACTGACTGAAGTATCTAGTCTGTCATAGGACCACTGACTGACTGACTGAAGTATCTAGTCTGTCACAGGACCACTGACTGACTGGAGTATCTAGTCTGTCACAGGACCACTGACTGACTGGAGTATCTAGTCTGTTACAGGACCACTGACTGACTGAGGTATCTAGTCTGTCACAGGACCACTGACTGACTGGAGTATCTAGTCTGTCACAGGACCACTGACTGACTGACTGGAGTATCTAGTCTGTCACAGGACCACTGACTGACTGACTGGAGTATCTAGTCCGTCACAGGACCACTGACTGACTGACTGAAGTATATAGTCTGTCACAGGACCACTGACTGACTGACTGAGGTATCTAGTCTATCACAGGACCACTGACTGACTGGAGTATCTAGTCTGTTACAGGACCACTGACTGACTGACTGAGGTATCTAGTCTGTCACAGGACCACTGACTGACTGACTGAGGTATCTAGTCTATCACAGGACCACTGACTGAGGTATCTAGTCTGTCACAGGACCACTGACTGACTGACTGAAGTATCTAGTCTGTCACAGGACCACTGACTGACTGACTGAAGTATCTAGTCTGTCACAGGACCACTGACTGAGGTATCTAGTCTGTCACAGGACCACTGACTGACTGACTGAAGTATCTAGTCTGTCACAGGACCACTGACTGACTGACTGACTGAGGTATCTAGTCTGTCACAGGACCACTGACTGACTGACTGAGGTATCTAGTCTGTCACAGGACCACTGACTGACTGACTGAAGTATCTAGTCTGTCACAGGACCACTGACTGACTGACTGAGGTATCTAGTCTGTCACAGGACCACTGACTGACTGACTGAGGTATCTAGTCTGTCACAGGACTAGTGTGTGGACAATAGAAAGATAAGATACCTTTTAGTGAGAACAATAGAAATTAATATTTTGTTGTAGCCCTGTCCAGAACGACCCATAGATTAGATACTCCTCTATCACAGAACCAGACTGACTGAAGTATCTAGTCTGTCACAGGACCACTGACTGACTGGAGTATCTAGTCTGTCACAGGACCACTGAAGTATGAAATAAGTTGATACAGTGGAAGGGAATGATGCCATTTAATTTTGACTGGTCCTATCTGTGTTTCTGTGATCTCCAGGAGTTTGTCTCTCTGTATAGTGATTACATACTTAATAAGAGTGTGAAGCGCCAGTTCAAAGCCTTCAGGAGGGGCTTCCAGATGGTCACCAACGAGTCGCCTCTCAAGTGTTTATTTAGACCTGAGGAGGTGGAGCTACTGATCTGTGGAAGCAGGGTAAGGAAACTCATCTGAGGTCCTTTCTCAATGATTCTTTCTTTGTTTACTCGCTTCCTCTCTCCTCGTTTCCTTCTCTAAATGATTTGGGGGAGATGGTCACAGGAATGTGAGACTTTCTGGAGGCAATGATGCAAGGCGTTACGGAAAGACCAATTGAGCTTGAGCTATAGAAAAGACATTTGTTGTCATAGTTGGGGTCACTGCTTCATGTTTTCTACACCACCTGATCTAATGCAGTCTGGTGTGTGTGGATATATTCTATATATATTTTATATATATATCCACACACCAGGCTGCATTAGATCATATGAACTCAGCAAAAAAAAGAAATGTCCTCACTGTGAACTACGTTTATTTATGCGTAAATATTTGTATATGTACCCGTCTCTTGTATTCTAACTCCTTCTACACCCCCTGATGTACCCGTCTCTTGTATTCTAACTCCTTCTACACCCCCTGATGTACCCGTCTCTTGTATTCTAACTCCTTCTACGCCCCCTGATGTACCCGTCTCTTGTATTCTAACTCCTTCTACGCCCCCTGATGTACCCGTATTCTAACTCCTTCTACCCCCTGATGTATTCTAACTCCTTCTACACCCCTGATGTATTCTAACTCCTTCTACACCCCCTGATGTATTCTAACTCCTTCTACACCCCCTGATGTATTCTATTCTAAACTGATGTACCTTCTTCACTCCCCTGATGTACCTGTCTCTTGTATTCTAACTCCTTCTACACCCCTGATGTACCGGTCTCTTGTATTCTAACTCCTTCTACACCCCTGATGTACCTGTCTCTTGTATTCTAACTCCTTCTACACCCCTGATGTACCTGTCTCTTGTATTCTAACTCCTTCTACACCCCCTGATGTACTAACTGTCTCTTGTATTCTAACTCCTTCTACACCCCCTGATGTACCTGTCTCTTGTATTCTAACTCCTTCTACACCCCCTCTTCCCTCTTGTATTCTAACTCCTTCTACACCCCCTGATGTACCTGTCTCTTGTATTCTAACTCCTTCTACACCCCTGATGTATTCTAACTCCTTCTTCACCCCTGATGTACCTGTCTCTTGTATTCTAACTCCTTCTACACCCCTGATGTACCTGTCTCTTGTATTCTAACTCCTTCTACACCCCCTGATGTACCTGTCTCTTGTATTCTAACTCCTTCTACACCCCCTGATGTACCTGTCTCTTGTATTCTAACTCCTTCTACACCCCCTGATGTACCTGTCTCTTGTATTCTAACTCCTTCTACCCCCTGATGTACCCCCTGATGTACTCCTCTTCCCTTGTATTCTAACTCCTTCTACACCCCCCCTGTCTCTTGTATTCTAACTCCTTCTACACCCCTGATGTACCTGTCTCTTGTATTCTAACTCCTTCTACGCCCCTGATGTACCTGTCTCTTGTATTCTAACTCCTTCTACGCCCCTGATGTACCTGTCTCTTGTATTCTAACTCCTTCTACACCCCTGATGTACCTGTCTCTTGTATTCTAACTCCTTCTACACCCCTCTTGTATTCTAACTCCTTCTACACCCTCTTGTATTCTAACTCCTTCTACACCCCCCCTCTTGTATTCTAACTCCTTCTACACCCTCTTGTATTCTAACTCCTTCTACGCCCCCTCTTGTATTCTAACTCCTTCTACACCCCTCTTCCTCTTGTATTCTAACTCCTTCTACGCCCCTGATGTACCCGTCTCTTGTATTCTAACTCCTTCTACGCCCCTGATGTACCCTGTCTCTTGTATTCTAACTCCTTCTACACCCCCTGATGTACCCGTCTCTTGTATTCTAACTCCTTCTACACCCCCTGATGTACCCGTCTCTTGTATTCTAACTCCTTCTACACCCCCTGATGTACCTGTCTCTTGTATTCTAACTCCTTCTACACCCCCTCTTGTATTCTAACTCCTTCTACACCCCCTCTTGTATTCTAACTCCTTCTACACCCCCTCTTGTATTCTAACTCCTTCTACGCCCCCTGATGTACCCGTATCTTGTATTCTAACTCCTTCTACACCCCCTGATGTACCCGTCTCTTGTATTCTAACTCCTTCTACGCCCCCTGATGTACCCGTCTCTTGTATTCTAACTCCTTCTACACCCCTGATAACTCCCCTCTTGTATTCTAACTCCTTCTACACCCCCTGATGTACCCGTCTCTTGTATTCTAACTCCTTCTACACCCCTGATGTACCTGTCTCTTGTATTCTAACTCCTTCTACACCCCCTGATGATGTATTCTAACTCCTTCTACACCCCCTGATGTGTATTCTACACCCCCTTCTAACTCCTTCTTCCCCCTGATGTACCTGTCTCTTGTATTCTAACTCCTTCTACGCCCCTGATGTACCTGTCTCTTGTATTCTAACTCCTTCTACACCCCTGATGTACCTGTCTCTTGTATTCTAACTCCTTCTACACCCCTGATGTACCTGTCTCTTGTATTCTACCTCCTTCTACACCCCTGATGTACCTGTCTCTTGTATTCTAACTCCTTCTACGCCCCTGATGTACCTGTCTCTTGTATTCTAACTCCTTCTACACCCCTGATGTACCTGTCTCTTGTATTCTAACTCCTTCTACACCCCCTCTTGTATTCTAACTCCTTCTACACCCCTGATGTACCCGTCTCTTGTATTCTAACTCCTTCTACACCCCCTGATGTACCCGTCTCTTGTATTCTAACTCCTTCTTCACCCCCTGATGTATTCTAACTCCTTCTACACCCCCTCTTGTATTCTAACTCCTTCTACACCCCCTCTTGTATTCTAACTCCTTCTACACCCCCTCTTGTATTCTAACTCCTTCTACACCCCCTCTTGTATTCTAACTCCTTCTACGCCCCCTGATGTACCCGTCTCTTGTATTCTAACTCCTTCTACACCCCCTGATGTACCTGTCTCTTGTATTCTAACTCCTTCTACACCCCTCTTGTATTCTAACTCCTTCTACACCCCCTCTTGTATTCTAACTCCTTCTACACCCCTCTTGTATTCTAACTCCTTCTACGCCCCCTGATGTACCCGTATCTTGTATTCTAACTCCTTCTACACCCCCTGATGTACCTGTCTCTTGTATTCTAACTCCTTCTACACCCCCTCTTGTATTCTAACTCCTTCTACACCCCCTGATGTACCCGTCTCTTGTATTCTAACTCCTTCTACACCCCCTGATGTACCCGTCTCTTGTATTCTAACTCCTTCTACACCCCCTGATGTACCCGTCTCTTGTATTCTAACTCCTTCTACACCCCCCTCTTGTATTCTAACTCCTTCTACACCCCCTGATGTACCCGTCTCTTGTATTCTAACTCCTTCTACCCCCTGATGTACCCGTCTCTTGTATTCTAACTCCTTCTACACCCCCTGATGTACCTGTCTCTTGTATTCTAACTCCTTCTACACCCCTGATGTACCTGTCTCTTGTATTCTAACTCCTTCTACACCCCTGATGTACCTGTCTCTTGTATTCTAACTCCTTCTACGCCCCTGATGTACCCGTCTCTTGTATTCTAACTCCTTCTACACCCCTGATGTACCTGTCTCTTGTATTCTAACTCCTTCTACACCCCCTCTTGTATTCTAACTCCTTCTACACCCCCTCTTGTATTCTAACTCCTTCTACGCCCCTGATGTACCCGTATCTTGTATTCTAACTCCTTCTACACCCCTGATGTACCTGTCTCTTGTATTCTAACTCCTTCTACACCCCCTGATGTACCTGTCTCTTGTATTCTAACTCCTTCTACACCCCCTGATGTACCCGTCTCTTGTATTCTAACTCCTTCTACGCCCCCTGATGTACCCGTCTCTTGTATTCTAACTCCTTCTACGCCCCCTGATGTACCTGTCTCTTGTATTCTAACTCCTTCTACGCCCCCTGATGTACCTGTCTCTTGTATTCTAACTCCTTCTACACCCCCTGATGTACCTGTCTCTTGTATTCTAACTCCTTCTACACCCCCCCCTCTTGTATTCTAACTCCTTCTACACCCCCTGATGTACCCGTCTCTTGTATTCTAACTCCTTCTACGCCCCCTGATGTACCCGTCTCTTGTATTCTAACTCCTTCTACACCCCCTGATGTATTCTAACTCCTTCTACACCCCCTGATGTATTCTAACTCCTTCTTCACCCCCTGATGTACCTGTCTCTTGTATTCTAACTCCTTCTACGCCCCTGATGTACCTGTCTCTTGTATTCTAACTCCTTCTACACCCCTGATGTACCTGTCTCTTGTATTCTAACTCCTTCTACACCCCCTGATGTACCTGTCTCTTGTATTCTAACTCCTTCTACGCCCCCTGATGTACCTGTCTCTTGTATTCTAACTCCTTCTACACCCCCTGATGTACCTGTCTCTTGTATTCTAACTCCTTCTACACCCCCTGATGTACCTGTCTCTTGTATTCTAACTCCTTCTACACCCCCTCTTGTATTCTAACTCCTTCTACACCCCTCTTGTATTCTAACTCCTTCTACACCCCCTCTTGTATTCTAACTCCTTCTACACCCCCTGATGTACCTGTCTCTTGTATTCTAACTCCTTCTACACCCCCTCTTGTATTCTAACTCCTTCTACACCCCCTGATGTACCCGTCTCTTGTATTCTAACTCCTTCTACGCCCCCTGATGTACCTGTCTCTTGTATTCTAACTCCTTCTACGCCCCCTGATGTACCTGTCTCTTGTATTCTAACTCCTTCTACACCCCTGATGTACCTGTCTCTTGTATTCTAACTCCTTCTACACCCCCTCTTGTATTCTAACTCCTTCTACACCCTGATGTACCCGTCTCTTGTATTCTAACTCCTTCTACGCCCCTGATGTACCCGTCTCTTGTATTCTAACTCCTTCTACACCCCCTGATGTATTCTAATACACCCCTGATGTATTCTAACTCCTTCTTACACCCCTGATCTACCCTGTCTCTTGTATTCTAACTCCTTCTTCGCCCCCTGATGTACCTGTCTCTTGTATTCTAACTCCTTCTACACCCCCTGATGTACCTGTCTCTTGTATTCTAACTCCTTCTACACCCCCTGATGTACCTGTCTCTTGTATTCTAACTCCTTCTACACCCCTGATGTACCTGTCTCTGTATTCTAACTCCTTCTAACCCCTTCTACCTGTCTCTTGTATTCTAACTCCTTCTACACCCCCTCTTGTATTCTAACTCCTTCTACACCCCCTCTTGTATTCTAACTCCTTCTACACCCCTGATGTACCTGTCTCTTGTATTCTAACTCCTTCTACACCCCCTCTTGTATTCTAACTCCTTCTACACCCCTCTTGTATTCTAACTCCTTCTACACCCTGATGTACTTGTCTCTTGTATTCTAACTCCTTCTACACCCTCTTGTATTCTGACCCCCTGTACCTGTCTCTTGTATTCTAACTCCTTCTACACCCCCCCTCTTGTATTCTAACTCCTTCTACACCCCCTGATGTACCCGTCTCTTGTATTCTAACTCCTTCTACGCCCCCTGATGTACCTGTCTCTTGTATTCTAACTCCTTCTACGCCCCCTGATGTACCTGTCTCTTGTATTCTAACTCCTTCTACACCCCCTGATGTACCTGTCTCTTGTATTCTAACTCCTTCTACACCCCCTCTTGTATTCTAACTCCTTCTACACCCCCTCTTGTAATTCTAACTCCTTCTACACCCCCTCTTCCCTCTTGTATTCTAACTCCTTCTACGCCCCCTGATGTACCCGTCTCTTGTATTCTAACTCCTTCTACGCCCCCTGATGTACCCGTCTCTTGTATTCTAACTCCTTCTACACCCCTGATGTACCTGTCTTTGTATTCTAACTCCTTCTACACCCCTGATGTACCCGTCTCTTGTATTCTAACTCCTTCTACACCCCCTGATGTACCTGTCTCTTGTATTCTAACTCCTTCTACACCCCTGATGTACCTGTCTCTTGTATTCTAACTCCTTTACACCCCCTGACACCCTCTTGTATTCTAACTCCTTCTACACCCTGATGTACCTGTCTCTTGTATTCTAACTCCTTCTACACCCCCTGATGTACCTCCTTATCTTGTATTCTAACTCCTTCTACCCCCTGATGTACCCGTCTCTTGTATTCTAACTCCTTCTACACCCCCTGATGTACCTGTCTCTTGTATTCTAACTCCTTCTACACCCCCTGATGTATTCTAACTCCTTCTACACCCCTCTTGTATTCTAACTCCTTCTACACCCCTGATGTACCTGTCTCTTGTATTCTAACTCCTTCTACACCCCCTGATGTACCTGTCTCTTGTATTCTAACTCCTTCTACACCCCTGATGTACCCGTCTCTTGTATTCTAACTCCTTCTACGCCCCTGATGTACCCGTCTCTTGTATTCTAACTCCTTCTACGCCCCTGATGTACCTGTCTCTTGTATTCTAACTCCTTCTACACCCCTGATGTAACCTGTCTCTTGTATTCTAACTCCTTCTACACCCCCTGATGTACCTGTCTCTTGTATTCTAACTCCTTCTACACCCCTCTGATTCTAACCTGTCTACACCCCCTCTTGTAATTCTAACTCCTTCTACACCCCCTGATGTACCTGTCTCTTGTATTCTAACTCCTTCTACGCCCCACCCCCTCTTGTATTCTAACTCCTTCTACCCCCCTGATGTACCCCTCTTGTATTCTAACTCCTTCTACACCCCCTGATGTACCCGTCTCTTGTATTCTAACTCCTTCTACACCCCCTGTTGTACCTGTCTCTTGTATTCTAACTCCTTCTACACCCCTGATGTACCTGTCTCTTGTATTCTAACTCCTTCTACACCCCTGATGTACCTGTCTCTTGTATTCTAACTCCTTCTACACCCCTCTTGTATTCTAACTCCTTCTACACCCCCTCTTGTATTCTAACTCCTTCTACGCCCCCTGATGTACCCGTCTCTTGTATTCTAACTCCTTCTACACCCCCTGATGTCTCTTGTATTCTAACTCCTTCTACGCCCCTGATGTACCCGTCTCTTGTATTCTAACTCCTTCTACACCCCCTGATGTATTCTAACTCCTTCTACACCCCCTGATGTATTCTAACTCCTTCTTCACCCCTGATGTACCTGTCTCTTGTATTCTAACTCCTTCTACACCCCTGATGTACCTGTCTCTTGTATTCTAACTCCTTCTACACCCCTGATGTACCTGTCTCTTGTATTCTAACTCCTTCTACACCCCTGATGTACCTGTCTCTTGTATTCTAACTCCTTCTACACCCCCTGATGTACCTGTCTCTTGTATTCTAACTCCTTCTACACCCCCTCTTGTATTCTAACTCCTTCTACACCCCTTGTATTCTAACTCCCCGTACACCCTCTTGTATTCTAACTCCTTCTACACCCCTGATGTACCTGTCTCTTGTATTCTAACTCCTTCTACGCCCCCCCCTCTTGTATTCTAACTCCTTCTACACCCCCTTGTATTCTAACTCCTTCTACACCCCCTGATGTACCCGTCTCTTGTATTCTAACTCCTTCTACACCCCTGATGTACCTGTCTCTTGTATTCTAACTCCTTCTACACCCCTGATGTACCTGTCTCTTGTATTCTAACTCCTTCTACACCCCTGATGTACCTGTCTCTTGTATTCTAACTCCTTCTACACCCCCTGATGTACCTGTCTCTTGTATTCTAACTCCTTCTACGCCCCTGATGTACCTGTCTCTTGTATTCTAACTCCTTCTACACCCTGATGTACCTGTCTCTTGTATTCTAACTCCTTCTACACCCCTCTTGTATTCTAACTCCTTCTACACCCCTCTTGTAATTCTAACTCCTTCTACACCCCTCTTCCTCTTGTATTCTAACTCCTTCTACACCCCCTGATGTACCCGTCTCTTGTATTCTAACTCCTTCTACACCCCTGATGTACCCGTCTCTTGTATTCTAACTCCTTCTACACCCCTGATGTACCCGTCTCTTGTATTCTAACTCCTTCTACACCCCCTGATGTACCTGTCTCTTGTATTCTAACTCCTTCTACAACCCCTGATGTACCTGTCTCTTGTATTCTAACTCCTTCTACACCCCCTGATGTACCTGTCTCTTGTATTCTAACTCCTTCTACACCCCCTCTTGTATTCTAACTCCTTCTACACCCCTCTCTTCTTGTATTCTAACTCCTTCTACGCCCCCTGATGTACCCGTCTCTTGTATTCTAACTCCTTCTACCCCTGATGTACCCGTCTCTTGTATTCTAACTCCTTCTACGCCCCTGATGTACCCGTCTCTTGTATTCTAACTCCTTCTACACCCCTGATGTACCCGTCCCTGATGTATTCTAACCTTCTTCACCCCCTGATGTACCTGTCTCTTGTATTCTAACTCCTTCTACGCCCCTGATGTACCTGTCTCTTGTATTCTAACTCCTTCTACACCCCCTGATGTACCTGTCTCTTGTATTCTAACTCCTTCTACACCCCTGATGTACCTGTCTCTTGTATTCTAACTCCTTCTACGCCCCTGATGTACCCGTCTCTTGTATTCTAACTCCTTCTACACCCCTGATGTATTCTCTAACTCCTTCTACACCCCCTGATGTATTCTAACTCCTTCTACACCCCTGATGTACCTGTCTCTTGTATTCTAACTCCTTCTACACCCCTGATGTACCTGTCTCTTGTATTCTAACTCCTTCTACACCCCTGTATTCTAACCTGTCTCTTGTATTCTAACTCCTTCTACGCCCCTGATGTACCTGTCTCTTGTATTCTAACTCCTTCTACACCCCTGATGTACCTGTCTCTTGTATTCTAACTCCTTCTACACCCTGATGTACCTGTCTCTTGTATTCTAACTCCTTCTACACCCCTGATGTACCTGTTCTTGTATTCTAACTCCTTCTACACCCCTGATGTACCTGTCTCTTGTATTCTAACTCCTTCTACACCCCTGATGTACCTGTCTCTTGTATTCTAACTCCTTCTACACCCCTCTTGTATTCTAACTCCTTCTACACCCCTGATGTACCCGGTCTCTTGTATTCTAACTCCTTCTACCCCTGATGTACCCGTCTCTTGTATTCTAACTCCTTCTACACCCCTGATGTACCTGTCTCTTGTATTCTAACTCCTTCTACACCCCCTGATGTACCTGTCTCTTGTATTCTAACTCCTTCTACACCCCTGATGTACCTGTCTCTTGTATTCTAACTCCTTCTACACCCCTGATGTACCTGTCTCTTGTATTCTAACTCCTTCTACACCCCTGATGTACCTGTCTCTTGTATTCTAACTCCTTCTACACCCCTCTTGTATTCTAACTCCTTCTACACCCCTCTTGTATTCTAACTCCTTCTACACCCCTGATGTACCCGTCTCTTGTATTCTAACTCCTTCTACACCCCTGTATGTACCCGTCTCTTGTATTCTAACTCCTTCTACACCCCTGATGTAACCTGTCTCTTGTATTCTAACTCCTTCTACACCCCTCTTGTATTCTAACTCCTTCTACACCCCCTGATGTACCTGCCTCTTGTATTCTAACTCCTTCTACGCCCCTGATGTACCCGTCTCTTGTATTCTAACTCCTTCTACGCCCCCTGATGTACCTGTCTCTTGTATTCTAACTCCTTCTACACCCCTGATGTACCTGTCTCTTGTATTCTAACTCCTTCTACACCCCCTGATGTACCTGTCTCTTGTATTCTAACTCCTTCTACACCCCTCTTGTATTCTAACTCCTTCTACGCCCCTGATGTACCCGTCTCTTGTATTCTAACTCCTTCTACGCCCCTGATGTACCCGTCTCTTGTATTCTAACTCCTTCTACACCCCTGATGTATTCTAACTCCTTCTACACCCCCTGATGTATTCTAACTCCTTCTTCACCCCCTGATGTACCTGTCTCTTGTATTCTAACTCCTTCTACGCCCCTGATGTACCTGTCTCTTGTATTCTAACTCCTTCTACACCCCTGATGTACCTGTCTCTTGTATTCTAACTCCTTCTACACCCCCTGATGTACCTGTCTCTTGTATTCTAACTCCTTCTACACGCCCCCTGATGTACCTGTCTCTTGTATTCTAACTCCTTCTACACCCCCCTGATGTACCTGTCTCTTGTATTCTAACTCCTTCTACACCCCTCTGTATCTACACTCTTGTATTCCACACCCCTCTTGTATTCTAACTCCTTCTACACCCCCTGATGTACCTGTCTCTTGTATTCTAACTCCTTCTACACCCCCTGATGTACCCTCTCTTGTATTCTAACTCCTTCTACGCCCCCTGATGTACCTGTCTCTTGTATTCTAACTCCTTCTACACCCCCTGATGTACCTGTCTCTTGTATTCTAACTCCTTCTACACCCCTGATGTACCTTCTTGTATTCTAACTCCTTCTACACCCCCTGATGTACCTGTCTCTTGTATTCTAACTCCTTCTACACCCTCTTGTATTCTAACTCCTTCTACACCCCTGATGTACCCGTCTCTTGTATTCTAACTCCTTCTACCCCCCTGATGTACCTGTCTCTTGTATTCTAACTCCTTCTACGCCCCTGATGTACCTGTCTCTTGTATTCTAACTCCTTCTACACCCCTCTTGTATTCTAACCTTCTCACCCCCTTGTATTCTAACTCCTTCTACACCCCTGATGTACCTGTCTCTTGTATTCTAACTCCTTCTACACCCCTGATGTACCTGTCTCTTGTATTCTAACTCCTTCTACACCCCTGATGTACCTGTCTCTTGTATTCTAACTCCTTCTACACCCCCTGTCTTGTATTCTAACTCCTTCTACACCCCCCTCTTGTATTCTAACTCCTTCTACACCCCTGATGTACCTGTCTCTTGTATTCTAACTCCTTCTACACCCCTCTGTATTCTAACTCCTTCTACAATACTCTCTTGTATTCTAACTCCTTCTACACCCCTGATGTACCCGTCTCTTGTATTCTAACTCCTTCTACACCCCCTGATGTACCGTCTCTTGTATTCTAACTCCTTCTACACCCCTGATGTACCTGTCTCTTGTATTCTAACTCCTTCTACACCCCCTGATGTACCCGTCTCTTGTATTCTAACTCCTTCGCCCCTGATGTACCTGTCTCTTGTATTCTAACTCCTTCTACGCCCCCTGATGTACCTGTCTCTTGTATTCTAACTCCTTCTACACCCCTGATGTACCTGTCTCTTGTATTCTAACTCCTTCTACACCCCCTGTATTCTACTCCTTCTACACCCCTCCTTCTAACTTACGCCCTGATGTACACCCTCTTCTTGTATTCTAACTCCTTCTACGCCCCCTGATGTACCCGTCTCTTGTATTCTAACTCCTTCTACACCCCCTGATGTACCTGTCTCTTGTATTCTAACTCCTTCTACACCCCCTGATGTACCCGTCTACACCCTCTTGTATTCTAACTCCTTCTACACCCCCTGATGTACCCGTCTCTTGTATTCTAACTCCTTCTACACCCCTGATGTACCCGTCTCTTGTATTCTAACTCCTTCTACACCCCCTGATGTACCTGTCTCTTGTATTCTAACTCCTTCTACACCCCCTCTTGTATTCTAACTCCTTCTACACCCCCTCTTGTATTCTAACTCCTTCTACACCCCTGATGTACCTGTCTCTTGTATTCTAACTCCTTCTACACCCCTGATGTACCTGTCTCTTGTATTCTAACTCCTTCTATGCCCCCTGATGTACCTGTCTCTTGTATTCTAACTCCTTCTACACCCCCTGATGTATTCTAACTCCTTCTACACCCCCTGATGTATTCTAACTCCTTCTACCCCTGATGTACCTCTTGTATTCTAACTCCTTCTACACCCCTGATGTACCTGTCTCTTGTATTCTAACTCCTTCTACACCCCTCTTGTATTCTAACTCCTTCTACACCCCTCTTGTATTCTAACTGTATTCTACACCCGTCTCTTGTATTCTAACTCCTTCTACACCCCTGATGTACCTGTCTCTTGTATTCTAACTCCTTCTACACCCCCTGATGTACCTGTCTCTTGTATTCTAACTCCTTCTACACCCCCCCTGATGTCTCTTGTATTCTAACTCCTTCTACCCCTGATGTACCCGTCTCTTGTATTCTAACTCCTTCTACACCCCCTGATGTACCTGTCTCTTGTATTCTAACTCCTTCTACACCCCCTGATGTACCTGTCTCTTGTATTCTAACTCCTTCTACACCCCCTCTTGTATTCTAACTCCTTCTACACCCCCTCTTGTAATTCTAACTCCTTCTACACCCCCTCTTCCCTCTTGTATTCTAACTCCTTCTACGCCCCCTGATGTACCCGTCTCTTGTATTCTAACTCCTTCTACGCCCCCTGATGTACCCGTCTCTTGTATTCTAACTCCTTCTACACCCCCTGATGTACCCGTCTCTTGTATTCTAACTCCTTCTACACCCCCTGATGTACCTGTCTCTTGTATTCTAACTCCTTCTACACCCCCTGATGTACCTGTCTCTTGTATTCTAACTCCTTCTACACCCCCTCTTGTATTCTAACTCCTTCTACACCCCTGATGTACCCGTCTCTTGTATTCTAACTCCTTCTACCCCTGATGTACCCTCTTGTATTCTAACTCCTTCTACACCCCCTGATGTACCCGTCTCTTGTATTCTAACTCCTTCTACACCCCTGATGTACCCGTCTCTTGTATTCTAACTCCTTCTACACCCCCCTGATGTACCCTTCTACACCCCTTGTATTCTAACTCCTTCTACACCCCTGATGTACCTGTCTCTTGTATTCTAACTCCTTCTACACCCCTGATGTACCTGTCTCTTGTATTCTAACTCCTTCTACACCCCTGATGTACCTGTCTCTTGTATTCTAACTCCTTCTACACCCCTGATGTACCTGTCTCTTGTATTCTAACTCCTTCTACACCCCTGATGTACCTGTCTCTTGTATTCTAACTCCTTCTACACCCCCTCTTGTATTCTAACTCCTTCTACACCCCTCTGTATTCTAACTCCTTCTACACCCCTGATGTACCTGTCTCTTGTATTCTAACTCCTTCTACACCCCCCTGATGTACCTGTCTCTTGTATTCTAACTCCTTCTACACCCCCCTGATGTACCTGTCTCTTGTATTCTAACTCCTTCTACACCCCTCTTGTATTCTAACTCCTTCTACGCCCCTGATGTACCCGTCTCTTGTATTCTAACTCCTTCTACACCCCTGATGTACCTGTCTCTTGTATTCTAACTCCTTCTACACCCCCTGATGTACCTGTCTCTTGTATTCTAACTCCTTCTACACCCCTGATGTACCTGTCTCTTGTATTCTAACTCCTTCTACACCCCTGATGTACCTGTCTCTTGTATTCTAACTCCTTCTACACCCTCTTGTATTCTAACTCCTTCTACACCCCTCTTGTATTCTAACTCCTTCTACACCCCTGATGTACCTGTCTCTTGTATTCTAACTCCTTCTACACCCCCTCTTGTATTCTAACTCCTTCTACACCCCCTCTTGTATTCTAACTCCTTCTACACCCCCTGATGTACCTGTCTCTTGTATTCTAACTCCTTCTACACCCCTGATGTACCTGTCTCTTGTATTCTAACTCCTTCTACACCCCCTGATGTACCTGTCTCTTGTATTCTAACTCCTTCTACACCCCCTCTTGTATTCTAACTCCTTCTACACCCCCTGATGTACCCGTCTCTTGTATTCTAACTCCTTCTACACCCCTGATGTACCTGTCTCTTGTATTCTAACTCCTTCTACACCCCTGATGTACCTGTCTCTTGTATTCTAACTCCTTCTACACCCCTGATGTATTCTAACTATTCTACACCCCCTGATGTACCTGTCTCTTGTATTCTAACTCCTTCTACGCCCCTGATGTACCTGTCTCTTGTATTCTAACTCCTTCTACACCCCCTTGTATTCTAACCTTCTACACCCCCTTGTATTCTAACTCCTTCTACACCCCTGATGTACCTGTCTCTTGTATTCTAACTCCTTCTACACCCCCTGATGTACCTGTCTCTTGTATTCTAACTCCTTCTACACCCCTGATGTACCTGTCTCTTGTATTCTAACTCCTTCTACACCCCTCTTGTATTCTAACTCCTTCTACACCCCTGATGTACCCGTCTCTTGTATTCTAACTCCTTCTACGCCCCTGATGTACCTGTCTCTTGTATTCTAACTCCTTCTACGCCCCTGATGTACCTGTCTCTTGTATTCTAACTCCTTCTACACCCCCTGATGTACCTGTCTCTTGTATTCTAACTCCTTCTACACCCCCTCTTGTATTCTAACTCCTTCTACACCCCTGATGTACCCGTCTCTTGTATTCTAACTCCTTCTACACCCCCTGATGTACCTGTCTCTTGTATTCTAACTCCTTCTACACCCCCTTGTATTCTAACTCCTTCTACACCCCCTGATGTATTCTAACTTCCTTCTCACCCCTGATGTACCTGTCTCTTGTATTCTAACTCCTTCTACGCCCCTGATGTACCTGTCTCTTGTATTCTAACTCCTTCTACACCCCCTGATGTACCTGTCTCTTGTATTCTAACTCCTTCTACACCCCCTGATGTACCTGTCTCTTGTATTCTAACTCCTTCTACGCCCCCTGATGTACCTGTCTCTTGTATTCTAACTCCTTCTACACCCCCTGATGTACCTGTCTCTTGTATTCTAACTCCTTCTACACCCCTCTTGTATTCTAACTCCTTCTACACCCCCTCTTGTATTCTAACTCCTTCTACACCCCCTGATGTACCTGTCTCTTGTATTCTAACTCCTTCTACACCCCCTCTTGTATTCTAACTCCTTCTACACCCCCTCTTGTATTCTAACTCCTTCTACACCCCCTGATGTACCCGTCTCTTGTATTCTAACTCCTTCTACACCCCTGATGTACCCTCTTGTATTCTAACTCCTTCTACACCCTCTTGTATTCTAACTCCTTCTACACCCCCCCTCTTGTATTCTAACTCCTTCTACACCCCTGATGTACCTGTCTCTTGTATTCTAACTCCTTCTACACCCCTGATGTACCTGTCTCTTGTATTCTAACTCCTTCTACACCCCCTGATGTACCTGTCTCTTGTATTCTAACTCCTTCTACACCCCTCTTGTATTCTAACTCCTTCTACACCCCTCTTGTATTCTAACTCCTTCTACACCCCTGATGTACCCGTCTCTTGTATTCTAACTCCTTCTACGCCCCTGATGTACCTGTCTCTTGTATTCTAACTCCTTCTACACCCCCTTGTATTCTAACTCCTTCTACACCCCCTCTTGTATTCTAACTCCTTCTACACCCCCTCTTGTATTCTAACTCCTTCTACGCCCCTGATGTACCCGTCTCTTGTATTCTAACTCCTTCTACGCCCCTGATGTACCCGTCTCTTGTATTCTAACTCCTTCTACACCCCCTGATGTACCCGTCTCTTGTATTCTAACTCCTTCTACACCCCTGATGTACCCGTCTCTTGTATTCTAACTCCTTCTACACCCCCTGATGTACCTGTCTCTTGTATTCTAACTCCTTCTACACCCCTTGTATTCTAACTCCTTCTACACCCCCTCTTGTATTCTAACTCCTTCTACCCCTGATGTACCTGTATCTTGTATTCTAACTCCTTCTACGCCCCTGATGTACCCGTCTCTTGTATTCTAACTCCTTCTACACCCCTGATGTACCTGTCTCTTGTATTCTAACTCCTTCTACACCCCTGATGTATTCTAACTCCTTCTACACCCCTGATGTATTCTAACTCCTTCTACACCCCCTGATGTACCTGTCTCTTGTATTCTAACTCCTTCT
Organism: Oncorhynchus nerka; assembly: GCF_034236695.1. Lineage (NCBI taxonomy): Eukaryota > Metazoa > Chordata > Actinopteri > Salmoniformes > Salmonidae > Oncorhynchus > Oncorhynchus nerka. Next base: position 2,014,843 of record NC_088420.1, read on the forward strand.
ACGCCCCTGATGTACCTGTCTCTTGTATTCTAACTCCTTCTACACCCCTGATGTACCTGTCTCTTGTATTCTAACTCCTTCTACACCCCCTCTTGTATTCTAACTCCTTCTACACCCCCTCTTGTATTCTAACTCCTTCTACACCCCCTGATGTACCTGTCTCTTGTATTCTAACTCCTTCTACACCCCTCTTGTATTCTAACCTTCTACACCCCCTCTTGTATTCTAACTCCTTCTACACCCCCTGATGTACCTGTCTCTTGTATTCTAACTCCTTCTACACCCCCTGATTCTAACTCCTTCTACACCCCTCTTGTATTCTAAACTCCTTCTACACCCCTCTTGTATTCTAACTCCTTCTACACCCCCCCTCTTGTATTCTAACTCCTTCTCACCCCCTGATGTACTTGTCTCTTGTATTCTAACTCCTTCTACGCCCCTGATGTACCCGTCTCTTGTATTCTAACTCCTTCTACACCCCTGATGTACCTGTCTCTTGTATTCTAACTCCTTCTACACCCCCTGATGTACCTGTCTCTTGTATTCTAACTCCTTCTACACCCCTGATGTACCTGTCTCTTGTATTCTAACTCCTTCTACACCTCTTGTATTCTAACTCCTTCTACACCCCTCTTGTATTCTAACTCCTTCTACATGCCCCCCTCTTACCCTCTTGTATTCTAACTCCTTCTACACCCCTGATGTACCCGTCTCTTGTATTCTAACTCCTTCTACGCCCCCCTGATGTACCTGTCTCTTGTATTCTAACTCCTTCTACACCCCTGATGTACCTGTCTCTTGTATTCTAACTCCTTCTACACCCCCTGATGTACCCTTGTCTCTTGTATTCTAACTCCTTCTACACCCCTGATGTACCTGTCTCTTGTATTCTAACTCCTTCTACACCCCTCTTGTATTCTAACTCCTTCTACACCCCCCTCTTGTATTCTAACTCCTTCTACACCCCTGATGTACCCGTCTCTTGTATTCTAACTCCTTCTACACCCCCTGATGTACCCGTATCTTGTATTCTAACTCCTTCTACGCCCCCTGATGTACCCGTCTCTTGTATTCTAACTCCTTCTACACCCCTGATGTATTCTAACTCCTTCTACCCCTGATGTATTCTAACTCCTTCTTCACCCCTGATGTACCTGTCTCTTGTATTCTAACTCCTTCTACACCCCCTGATGTACCTGTCTCTTGTATTCTAACTCCTTCTACACCCCTGATGTACTCTTGTCTCTTGTATTCTAACTCCTTCTACACCCCTGATGTACCCGTCTCTTGTATTCTAACTCCTTCTACGCCCCCTGATGTACCCGTCTCTTGTATTCTAACTCCTTCTTGTATTCTAACTCCTTCTACACCCCTGATGTATTCTAACTCCTTCTACACCACCCCCTTGTATTCTAACTCCTTCTACACCCCTGATGTACCTGTCTCTTGTATTCTAACTCCTTTACACCCCCTGATGTACCACCCCTGATGTATTCTGTCTCTTGTATTCTAACTCCTTCTACACCCCTGATGTACCTGTCTCTTGTATTCTAACTCCTTCTACACCCCTGATGTATTCTAACTCCTTCTACACCCCTGATGTACCTGTCTCTTGTATTCTAACTCCTTCTACACCCCTGATGTACCTGTCTCTTGTATTCTAACTCCTTCTACACCCCCTGATGTACCTGTCTCTTGTATTCTAACTCCTTCTACACCCCCTGATGTACCTGTCTCTTGTATTCTAACTCCTTCTACACCCCCTGATGTACCTGTCTCTTGTATTCTAACTCCTTCTACACCCCTCTTGTATTCTAACTCCTTCTACACCCCCCTGTCTTGTATTCTAACTCCTTCTACACCCCTGATGTACCTGTCTCTTGTATTCTAACTCCTTCTACACCCCTCTTGTATTCTAACTCCTTCTACACCCCCCTCTTGTATTCTAACTCCTTCTACACCCCTGATGTACCCGTCTCTTGTATTCTAACTCCTTCTACACCCCCTGATGTACCCGTCTCTTGTATTCTAACTCCTTCTACACCCCTGATGTACCCGTCTCTTGTATTCTAACTCCTTCTACACCCCCTGATGTACCCGTCTCTTGTATTCTAACTCCTTCTACGCCCCCCTGATGTACCTGTCTCTTGTATTCTAACTCCTTCTACACCCCCTGATGTACCTGTCTCTTGTATTCTAACTCCTTCTACACCCCTGATGTACCTGTCTCTTGTATTCTAACTCCTTCTACACCCCCTCTGATTCTAACCCCTCTTGTATTCTAACTCCTTCTACACCCCCTGATGTACCCGTCTCTTGTATTCTAACTCCTTCTACGCCCCCTGATGTACCCGTCTCTTGTATTCTAACTCCTTCTACACCCCCTGTCTCTTGTATTCTAACTCCTTCTACACCCCTGATGTATTCTAACTCCTTCTACACTTCTACTCCCCTGATGTACCTGTCTCTTGTATTCTAACTCCTTCTACACCCCTGATGTACCTGTCTCTTGTATTCTAACCTTCTACACCCCTGATGTACCTGTCTCTTGTATTCTAACTCCTTCTACACCCCCTCTTGTATTCTAACTCCTTCTACACCCCTGATGTATTCTTGTATTCTAACTCCTTCTACGCCCCTGATGTACCTGTCTCTTGTATTCTAACTCCTTCTACACCCCCTGATGTACCTGTCTCTTGTATTCTAACTCCTTCTACACCCCTGTATGTACCTGTCTCTTGTATTCTAACTCCTTCTACACCCCCCTGATGTATTCTAACTCCTTCTACACCCCTGATGTACCTGTCTCTTGTATTCTAACTCCTTCTACACCCCCCTGATGTACCCCCTCTTGTATTCTAACTCCTTCTACACCCCTGATGTATTCTTCTAACCCCTGTCTACACCTTCTACACCCCTGATGTATTCTAACTCCTTCTACACCCCCACCTTCTACACCCCCTGATGTACCTGTCTCTTGTATTCTAACTCCTTCTACGCCCCCTGATGTACCTGTCTCTTGTATTCTAACTCCTTCTACACCCCCTGATGTACCTGTCTCTTGTATTCTAACTCCTTCTACACCCCCTGATGTACCTGTCTCTTGTATTCTAACTCCTTCTACCCCCTGATGTACCTGTCTCTTGTATTCTAACTCCTTCTACACCCCTGATGTACCTGTCTCTTGTATTCTAACTCCTTCTACACCCCCTCTTGTATTCTAACTCCTTCTACACCCCCTCTTGTATTCTAACTCCTTCTACACCCCCTGATGTACCTGTCTCTTGTATTCTAACTCCTTCTACACCCCCTCTTGTATTCTAACTCCTTCTACACCCCCTCTTGTATTCTAACTCCTTCTACACCCCTGATGTACCGTCTCTTGTATTCTAACTCCTCTCACCCCCTGATGTACCCGTCTCTTGTATTCTAACTCCTTCTACACCCCCTCTTGTATTCTAACTCCTTCTACACCCCCTCTTGTATTCTAACTCCTTCTACACCCCCTGATGTACCCGTCTCTTGTATTCTAACTCCTTCTACACCCCCTGATGTACCCGTCTCTTGTATTCTAACTCCTTCTACACCCCCTGATGTACCTGTCTCTTGTATTCTAACTCCTTCTACACCCCCTCTTGTATTCTAACTCCTTCTACACCCCCTCTTGTATTCTAACTCCTTCTACACACCCCTGATGTACCCGTCTCTTGTATTCTAACTCCTTCTACACCCCCTGATGTACCTGTCTCTTGTATTCTAACTCCTTCTACACCCCTCTTGTATTCTAACTCCTTCTACACCCCTCTTGTATTCTAACTCCTTCTACACCTGATGTACCCTCTTGTATTCTAACTCCTTCTCACCCCCTGATGTACCTGTCTCTTGTATTCTAACTCCTTCTAACGCCCCTGATGTACCTGTCTCTTGTATTCTAACTCCTTCTACACCCCTGATGTACCTGTCTCTTGTATTCTAACTCCTTCTACACCCCTGATGTACCCGTCTCTTGTATTCTAACTCCTTCTACACCCCCTGATGTACCTGTCTCTTGTATTCTAACTCCTTCTACACCCCCTGATTCTAACTCCTTCTACACCCCCTCTTGTATTCTAACTCCTTTACGCCCCTGACACCCCGTATCTTGTATTCTAACTCCTTCTACACCCCTGATGTACCCGTCTCTTGTATTCTAACTCCTTCTACGCCCCTGATGTACCCGTCTCTTGTATTCTAACTCCTTCTACACCCCCTGATGTATTCTAACTCCTTCTACACCCCTTCCTCTTGTATTCTAACTCCTTCTACACCCCTGATGTACCTGTCTCTTGTATTCTAACTCCTTCTACGCCCCCTGATGTACCTGTCTCTTGTATTCTAACTCCTTCTACACCCCTGATGTACCTGTCTCTTGTATTCTAACTCCTTCTACACCTTCTGTATTCTAACTCCTTCTACACCCCTCTGTATTCTAACTCCTTCTACACCCCTGATGTACCTGTCTCTTGTATTCTAACTCCTTCTACACCCCTCTTGTATTCTAACTCCTTCTGACACCCCTCTTGTATTCTAACTCCTTCTACGCCCCTGATGTACCTGTCTCTTGTATTCTAACTCTTGTATTCTAACTCCTTCTACACCCCTCTTGTATTCTAACTCCTTCTACACCCTCTCTTGTATTCTAACTCCTTCTACTCTTGTATTCTAACTCCTTCTACACCCCTGATGTACCTGTCTCTTGTATTCTAACTCCTTCTACACCCCCTGATGTACCCGTCTCTTGTATTCTAACTCCTTCTACACCCCTGATGTACCTGTCTCTTGTATTCTAACTCCTTCTACACCCCCTGATGTACCCCTCTTGTATTCTAACTCCTTCTACACCCCCTGATGTACCTGTCTCTTGTATTCTAACTCCTTCTACACCCCCTCTTGTATTCTAACTCCTTCTACACCCCTCTTGTATTCTAACTCCTTCTACACCCCTACCTTGTATTCTAACTCCTTCTACACCCCTGATGTACCTGTCTCTTGTATTCTAACTCCTTCTACACCCCCTGATGTACCTGTCTCTTGTATTCTAACTCCTTCTACGCCCCTGATGTACCCGTCTCTTGTATTCTAACTCCTTCTACACCCCTGACACCCCTTGTATTCTAACTCCTTCTACACCCCTGATGTACCTGTCTCTTGTATTCTAACTCCTTCTACACCCCTGATGTACCTGTCTCTTGTATTCTAACTCCTTCTACACCCCCTGATGTACCTGTCTCTTGTATTCTAACTCCTTCTACACCCCCTGATGTACCCGTCTCTTGTATTCTAACTCCTTCTACGCCCCCCTGATGTACCTGTCTCTTGTATTCTAACTCCTTCTACACCCCTGATGTATTCTAACTCCTTCTACACCCCCTGATGTATTCTAACTCCTTCTACGCCCCTGATGTACCTGTCTCTTGTATTCTAACTCCTTCTACACCCCTGATGTACCTGTCTCTTGTATTCTAACTCCTTCTACACCCCCTGATGTACCTGTCTCTTGTATTCTAACTCCTTCTACACCCCTCTTGTATTCTAACTCCTTCTACACCCCCTCTTGTATTCTAACTCCTTCTACGCCCCCTGATGTACCTGTCTCTTGTATTCTAACTCCTTCTACGCCCCCTGATGTACCTGTCTCTTGTATTCTAACTCCTTCTACACCCCCTGATGTACCTGTCTCTTGTATTCTAACTCCTTCTACACCCCCTGATGTAACTCCTTCTCTTGTATTCTAACTCCTTTACGCCCCCTGACACTCTTGTATTCTAACTCCTTCTACACCCCCTGATGTATTCTAACTCCTTCTTCACCCCTGATGTACCTGTCTCTTGTATTCTAACTCCTTCTACACCCCTGATGTACCTGTCTCTTGTATTCTAACTCCTTCTACACCCCCTGATGTACCTGTCTCTTGTATTCTAACTCCTTCTACACCCCCTGATGTACTCCTTCTCTTGTATTCTAACTCCTTCTACCCCCTGATGTACCTGTCTCTTGTATTCTAACTCCTTCTACACCCCCTGATGTACCTGTCTCTTGTATTCTAACTCCTTCTACACCCCCTGATGTACCTGTCTCTTGTATTCTAACTCCTTCTACACCCCCTCTTGTATTCTAACTCCTTCTACACCCCCTGATGTACCCGTCTCTTGTATTCTAACTCCTTCTACGCCCTGATGTACCCGTCTCTTGTATTCTAACTCCTTCTACACCCCCCTGTCTCTTGTATTCTAACTCCTTCTACACCCTCTTTGTATTCTAACTCCTTCTACACCCCCTGATGTACCTGTCTCTTGTATTCTAACTCCTTCTACCCCTGATGTACCTGTCTCTTGTATTCTAACTCCTTCTACACCCCCTGATGTACCTGTCTCTTGTATTCTAACTCCTTCTACACCCCCTGATGTACCCGTCTCTTGTATTCTAACTCCTTCTACGCCCCCTGATGTACCCGTCTCTTGTATTCTAACTCCTTCTACACCCCCTGATGTATTCTAACTCCTTCTACACCCCCTGATGTATTCTAACTCCTTCTTCACCCCCTGATGTACCTGTCTCTTGTATTCTAACTCCTTCTACGCCCCCTGATGTACCTGTCTCTTGTATTCTAACTCCTTCTACACCCCTGATGTACCTGTATTCTAACTCCTTCTCTCTTGTATTCTAACTCCTTCTACACCCCCTGATGTACCCGTCTCTTGTATTCTAACTCCTTCTACGCCCCTGATGTACCCGTCTCTTGTATTCTAACTCCTTCTACACCCCCTGATGTATTCTAACTCCTTCTACACCCCTGATGTATTCTAACTCCTTCACGCCCCTGATGTACCTGTCTCTTGTATTCTAACTCCTTCTACACCCCCTGATGTACCTGTCTCTTGTATTCTAACTCCTTCTACACCCCCTGATGTACCTGTCTCTTGTATTCTAACTCCTTCTACACCCCCTCTTGTATTCTAACTCCTTCTACACCCTCTTGTATTCTAACTCCTTCTACACCCCTGATGTACCTCTTGTATTCTAACTCCTTCTACACCCCTCTTGTATTCTAACTCCTTCTACACCCCCTGATGTACCTGTCTCTTGTATTCTAACTCCTTCTACACCCCTGATGTACCTTGTATTCTAACTCTCTACACCTCTTGTATTCTAACTCCTTCTACACCCCTGATGTACCTGTCTCTTGTATTCTAACTCCTTCTACACCCCCTGATGTACCTGTCTCTTGTATTCTAACTCCTTCTACACACCCCTGATGTACCTGTCTCTTGTATTCTAACTCCTTCTACGCCCCCCTGATGTACCTCTCTTGTATTCTAACTCTCTCTTGTATTCTAACTCCTTCTACACCCCTGATGTACCTGTCTCTTGTATTCTAACTCCTTCTACACCCCCTGATGTACCTGTCTCTTGTATTCTAACTCCTTCTACACCCCCTGATGTACCTGTCTCTTGTATTCTAACTCCTTCTACACCCCCTGATGTACCTGTCTCTTGTATTCTAACTCCTTCTACACCCCCTGATGTACCTGTCTCTTGTATTCTAACTCCTTCTACACCCCCCTGATGTACCTGTCTCTTGTATTCTAACTCCTTCTACACCCCTGATGTACCTGTCTCTTGTATTCTAACTCCTTCTACACCCCTGATGTACCTGTCTCTTGTATTCTAACTCCTTCTACACCCCCTGATGTACCTTGTCTCTTGTATTCTAACTCCTTCTACACCCCCTGATGTACCTGTCTCTTGTATTCTAACTCCTTCTACACCCCCTGATGTACCTGTCTCTTGTATTCTAACTCCTTCTACACCCCTCTCTCTTGTATTCTAACTCCTTCTACACCCCTCTTGATTCTAACTCCTTCTACACCCCTCTTCTCTTGTATTCTAACTCCTTCTACGCCCCTGATGTATCCGTATCTTGTATTCTAACTCCTTCTACACCCCCTGATGTACCCGTCTCTTGTATTCTAACTCCTTCTACACCCCCTGATGTACCTGTCTCTTGTATTCTAACTCCTTCTACACCCCCTGATGTACCTGTCTCTTGTATTCTAACTCCTTCTACACCCCCTGATGTACCTGTCTCTTGTATTCTAACTCCTTCTACACCCCCTGATGTACCTGTCTCTTGTATTCTAACTCCTTCTCTCTTGTATTCTAACTCCTTCTACACCCCTGATTCTAACTCCGTCTCTTGTATTCTAACTCCTTCTACGCCCTGATGTACCTGTCTCTTGTATTCTAACTCCTTCTACACCCCTGTATTCTAACCTTCTACGCCCTCTTGTATTCTAACTCCTTCTACACCCCTTGTATTCTAACTAACTCCTTTCACCCCCTGATGTACCTGTCTCTTGTATTCTAACTCCTTCTACACCCCTGATGTACCTGTCTCTTGTATTCTAACTCCTTCTACACCCCTGATGTACCTGTCTCTTGTATTCTAACTCCTTCTACACCCCTGATGTACCTGTCTCTTGTATTCTAACTCCTTCTACACCCCTGATGTATTCCTCCTTCTCTTGTATTCTAACTCCTTCTACACCCCTGATGTACCTGTCTCTTGTATTCTAACTCCTTCTACACCCCCTGATGTACCTGTCTCTTGTATTCTAACTCCTTCTACACCCCCTCTTTGTATTCTAATGTACCTCTCTTGTATTCTAACTCACACCCCTCTTGTATTCTAACTCCTTCTACACCCCTGATGTACCCTCTTGTATTCTAACTCCTTCTACACCCCTGATGTACCTGTCTCTTGTATTCTAACTCCTTCTACACCCCCTCTTGTATTCTAACTACTACACCCCCTTGTATTCTAACTCCTTCACACCCCTCTTGTATTCTAACTCCTTCTACACCCCCTGATGTACCTGTCTCTTGTATTCTAACTCCTTCTACGCCCCTGATGTACCCGTCTCTTGTATTCTAACTCCTTCTACACCCCCTGATGTACCGGTCTCTTGTATTCTAACTCCTTCTACACCCCTGATGTGTCTCTTGTATTCTAACTCCTTCTACACCCCTGATGTACCCGTCTCTTGTATTCTAACTCCTTCTACACCCCTGATGTACCTGTCTCTTGTATTCTAACTCCTTCTACACCCCCTCTTGTATTCTAACTCCTTCTACACCCCTCTTGTATTCTAACTCCTTCTACGCCCCTGATGTACCCGTATCTTGTATTCTAACTCCTTCTACACCCCCTGATGTACCTGTCTCTTGTATTCTAACTCCTTCTACGCCCCCTGATGTACCCGTCTCTTGTATTCTAACTCCTTCTACACCCCCTGATGTATTCTAACTCCTTCTACACCCCCTCTGTATTCTAACTCCTTCTACACCCCTGATGTACCTGTCTCTTGTATTCTAACTCCTTCTACACCCCCTGATGTACCTGTCTCTTGTATTCTAACTCCTTCTACACCCCTGATGTACCTGTCTCTTGTATTCTAACTCCTTCTACACCCCTCTTGTATTCTAACTCCTTCTACACCCCCTCTTGTATTCTAACTCCTTCTACACCCCCTGATGTACCTGTCTCTTGTATTCTGTCTCTTGTATTCTAACTCCTTCTACACCCCCTGTATTCTAACTCCTTCTCACACCCTCTTGTATTCTAACTCCTTCTACACCCCCTGATGTACCTGTCTCTTGTATTCTAACTCCTTCTACACCCTCTTGTATTCTAACTCCTTCTCACCCCCACCCCTCTTGTATTCTAACTCCTTCTACACCCCCTGATGTACCCGTCTCTTGTATTCTAACTCCTTCTACACCCCCTGATGTACCTTCTGTCTCTTGTATTCTAACTCCTTCTACACCCCCTGATGTACCTGTCTCTTGTATTCTAACTCCTTCTACACCCCCTGATGTACTCCTTCTACACCCTCTTTGTATTCTAACTCCTTCTACACCCCTGATGTACCGTCTCTTGTATTCTAACTCCTTCTACGCCCCCTGATGTACCTGTCTCTTGTATTCTAACTCCTTCTACACCCCCTGATGTACCTGTCTCTTGTATTCTAACTCCTTCTACACCCCCCTCTTGTATTCTAACTCCTTCTACACCCCTCTGATGTATTCTCTTGTATTCTACGCCCCTGATGTACCCGTCTCTTGTATTCTAACTCCTTCTACACCCCCTGATGTACCTGTCTCTTGTATTCTAACTCCTTCTACACCCCCTGATTCTAACCTGTCTCTTGTATTCTAACTCCTTCTACACCCCTGATGTACCTCTCTGTATTCTAACTCCTTCTACACCCCTGATGTACCCTGTCTCTTGTATTCTAACTGATGTACCTGTCCTTCTACGCCCTGATGTACCTGTCTCTTGTATTCTAACTCCTTCTACACCCCCTGATGTACCCGTCTCTTGTATTCTAACTCCTTCTACACCCCCTGATGTACCCTTCTCTTGTATTCTAACTCCTTCTACACCCCCTGATGTACCTGTCTCTTGTATTCTAACTCCTTTCACCCCTGATGTACCTGTCTCTTGTATTCTAACTCCTTCTACACCCCCCTTCTACACCCCCTCTTGTATTCTAACTCCTTCTACCCCCCCTCTTGTATTCTAACTCCTTCTACACCCCCTGATGTACCTGTCTCTTGTATTCTAACTCCTTCTACGCCCCTGATGTACCTGTCTCTTGTATTATTCTAACTCCTTGTATTCTAACTTCTACGCCCCTGATGTACCCGTCTCTTGTATTCTAACTCCTTCTACACCCCCTGATGTATTCTAACTCCTTCTACACCCCTGATGTATTCTAACTCCTTCTACACCCCCTGATGTACCTGTCTCTTGTATTCTAACTCCTTCTACACCCCTGATGTACCTGTCTCTTGTATTCTAACTCCTTCTACACACCCCTGATGTACCTGTCTCTTGTATTCTAACTCCTTCTACACCCCTCTTGTATTCTAACTCCTTCTACACCCCCTCTTGTATTCTAACTCCTTCTACACCCCCTGATGTACCTGTCTCTTGTATTCTAACTCCTTCTACACCCCTGATGTACCTGTCTCTTGTATTCTAACTCCTTCTACACCCCCTGATGTACCTGTCTCTTGTATTCTAACTCCTTCTACACCCCCTCTTGTATTCTAACTCCTTCTACACTTCCCTCTTGTATTCTAACTCCTTCTACACCCCCTGATGTATCCTGTACTAACTCCTTCCACCTCTTGTATTCTAACTCCTTCTACACCCCTGATGTACCTGTCTCTTGTATTCTAACTCCTTCTACACCCCTGATGTACCTGTCTCTTGTATTCTAACTCCTTCTACACCCCTGATGTACCTGTCTCTTGTATTCTAACTCCTTCTACACCCCCTGATGTACCTGTCTCTTGTAATTCTAACCCCCTGATGTACCTGTCTCTTGTATTCTAACACCCCCTGATGTACCTGTCTCTTGTATTCTAACTCCTTCTACACCCCTCTTGTATTCTAACTCCTTCTACACCCTCTTGTATTCTAACTCCTTCTACGCCCCTGATGTACCCGTCTCTTGTATTCTAACTCCTTCTACACCCCCTGATGTACCTGTCTCTTGTATTCTAACTCCTTCTACACCCCCTGATGTATTCTAACTCTCTTTATTCTAACTCCTTCTACACCCCCTTGTATTCTAACTCCTTCTCACCCCTGATGTACCTGTCTCTTGTATTCTAACTCCTTCTACACCCCTGATGTACCTGTCTCTTGTATTCTAACTCCTTCTACACCCCCTGATGTACCTGTCTCTTGTATTCTAACTCCTTCTACACCCCCTGATGTACCTGTCTCTTGTATTCTAACTCCTTCTACACCCCCCTGATGTACCTGTCTCTTGTATTCTAACTCCTTCTACACCCCTGATGACCTGTCTCTTGTATTCTAACTCCTTCTACACCCCCTCTTGTATTCTAACTCCTTCTACGCCCCCTGATGTACCTGTCTCTTGTATTCTAACTCCTTCTACACCCCCTGATGTACCTGTCTCTTGTATTCTAACTCCTTCTACACCCCCTGATGTACCTGTCTCTTGTATTCTAACTCCTTCTACACCCCCTCTTGTATTCTAACTCCTTCTACACCCCCCTGATGTATTCTAACTCCTTCTACGCCCCTGATGTACCCTGTCTCTTGTATTCTAACTCCTTCTACACCCCCTGATGTACCTGTCTCTTGTATTCTAACTCCTTCTACGCCCCCTGATGTACCTGTCTCTTGTATTCTAACTCCTTCTACACCCCCTGATGTACCTGTCTCTTGTATTCTAACTCCTTCTACACCCCCTGATGTATTCTTGTATTCTAACTCCTTCTACACCCCCTGATGTATTCTTAATTCTAACTCCTTCACCCCCTTGTATTCTAACTCCTTCTACACCCCCCTCTTGTATTCTACTCCTTCTACACCCTGTCTCTTGTATTCTAACTCCTTCTACACCCCCTGATGTACCTGTCTCTTGTATTCTAACTCCTTCTACACCCCTGATGTACCTGTCTCTTGTATTCTAACTCCTTCTACACCCCTGATGTACCTGTCTCTTGTATTCTAACTCCTTCTACACCCCCTGATGTACCTGTCTCTTGTATTCTAACTCCTTCTACACCCCCTGATGTACCTGTCTCTTGTATTCTAACTCCTTCTACACCCCCTGATGTACCTGTCTCTTGTATTCTAACTCCCCTGACACCCCCTCTTGTATTCTAACTCCTTCTACACCCCTGATGTACCTGTCTCTTGTATTCTAACTCCTTCTACACCCCTGATGTACCCGTCTCTTGTATTCTAACTCCTTCTACACCCCTCTTGTATTCTAACTCCTTCTACACCCCCTGATGTATTCTAACTCCTTCTCACCCCCTGATGTACCTGTCTCTTGTATTCTAACTCCTTCTACGCCCCTGATGTACCTGTCTCTTGTATTCTAACTCCTTCTACACCCCCTGATGTACCTGTCTCTTGTATTCTAACTCCTTCTACACCCCCTGATGTACCCGTCTCTTGTATTCTAACTCCTTCTACGCCCCTGATGTACCCGTCTCTTGTATTCTAACTCCTTCTACACCCCCTGATGTACCTGTCTCTTGTATTCTAACTCCTTCTACACCCCCTGATGTACCTGTCTCTTGTATTCTAACTCCTTCTACACCCCTGATGTACCTTCTACCCCACCCCTCTTGTATTCTAACTCCTTCTACACCCCTGATGTACCTGTCTCTTGTATTCTAACTCCTTCTACACCCCTGATGTACCTGTCTCTTGTATTCTAACTCCTCTATTCACGCCCCCTGATGTACCTGTCTCTTGTATTCTAACTCCTTCTACACCCCCTGATGTATTCTAACTCCTTCTCTTGTATTCTAACTCCTTCTACACCCCCTGATGTACCTGTCTCTTGTATTCTAACTCCTTCTACACCCCCTGATGTACCTGTCTCTTGTATTCTAACTCCTTCTACACCCCCTGATGTACCTGTCTCTTGTATTCTAACTCCTTCTACACCCCTCTTGTATTCTAACTCCTTCTACCCCCACCCCTCTTGTATTCTAACTCCTTCTACCCCCTGATGTACCTGTCTCTTGTATTCTAACTCCTTCTACACCCCCCCCCTCTTGTATTCTAACTCCTTCTACACCCCCTGATGTACCCGTCTCTTGTATTCTAACTCCTTCTACACCCCTGATGTACCCGTCTCTTGTATTCTAACTCCTTCTACACCCCCTGATGTATTCTAACTCCTTCTACACCCCTGATGTACCTGTCTCTTGTATTCTAACTCCTTCTTCTACACCCCTGATGTACCTGTCTCTTGTATTCTAACTCCTTCTACACCCCCTGATGTACCTGTCTCTTGTATTCTAACTCCTTCTACACCCCCTGATGTACCTGTCTCTTGTATTCTAACTCCTTCTACACCCCTGATGTACCTGTCTCTTGTATTCTAACTCCTTCTACACCCCTGATGTACCTGTCTCTTGTATTCTAACTCCTTCTACACCCCCTGATGTACCTGTCTCTTGTATTCTAACTCCTTCTACACCCCCTCTTGTATTCTAACTCCTTCTACACCCCCTGATGTACCCGTCTCTTGTATTCTAACTCCTTCTACACCCCTGATGTACCTGTCTCTTGTATTCTAACTCCTTCTACACCCCCTGATGTATTCTAACTCCTTCTTCACCCCCTGATGTACCTGTCTCTTGTATTCTAACTCCTTCTACACCCCCTGATGTACCTGTCTCTTGTATTCTAACTCCTTCTACACCCCCTGATGTACCTGTCTCTTGTATTCTAACTCCTTCTACACCCCCTGATGTACCTGTCTCTTGTATTCTAACTCCTTCTACACCCCCTGATGTACCTGTCTCTTGTATTCTAACTCCTTCTACACCCCCTGATGTACCTGTCTCTTGTATTCTAACTCCTTCTACACCCCCTGATGTACCTGTCTCTTGTATTCTAACTCCTTCTACACCCCTCTTGTATTCTAACTCCTTCTACACCCCTCTTGTATTCTAACTCCTTCTACACCCCTCTTGTATTCTAACTCCTTCTACACCCCTGATGTACCTGTATCTTGTATTCTAACTCCTTCTACACCCCTGATGTACCTGTCTCTTGTATTCTAACTCCTTCTACACCCCTCTTGTAATTCTAACTCCTTCTACACCCCTCTTCCCTCTTGTATTCTAACTCCTTCTACACCCCCTGATGTACCTGTCTCTTGTATTCTAACTCCTTCTACACCCCCTGATGTACCCTGTCTCTTGTATTCTAACTCCTTCTACACCCCCTGATGTACCTGTCTCTTGTATTCTAACTCCTTCTACACCCCTGATGTACCTGTCTCTTGTATTCTAACTCCTTCTACACCCCTGATGTACTGTCTCTTGTATTCTAACTCCTTCTACACCCCTGATGTACCTGTCTCTTGTATTCTAACTCCTTCTACACCCCTCTTGTATTCTAACTCCTTCTACACCCCCTCTTGTATTCTAACTCCTTCTACACCCCCTCTTGTATTCTAACTCCTTCTACACCCCTGATGTACCCGTATCTTGTATTCTAACTCCTTCTACACCCCTGATGTACCTGTCTCTTGTATTCTAACTCCTTCTACACCCCTGATGTACCGTCTCTTGTATTCTAACTCCTTCTACACCCCCTGATGTATTCTAACTCCTTCTACACCCCCTGATGTATTCTAACTCCTTCTTCACCCCTGATGTACCCTTGTATTCTCTCTTGTATTCTAACTCCTTCTACGCCCCTGATGTACCTGTCTCTTGTATTCTAACTCCTTCTACACCCCCTGATGTACCTGTCTCTTGTATTCTAACTCCTTCTACGCCCCCTGATGTACCCGTCTCTTGTATTCTAACTCCTTCTACACCCCCTGATGTATTCTAACTCCTTCTACACCCCCCTGATGTATTCTAACTCCTTCTACGCCCCCTGATGTACCTGTCTCTTGTATTCTAACTCCTTCTACACCCCCTGATGTACCTGTCTCTTGTATTCTAACTCCTTCTACACCCCCTGATGTACCTGTCTCTTGTATTCTAACTCCTTCTACACCCCCTCTTGTATTCTAACTCCTTCTACACCCCCTCTTGTATTCTAACTCCTTCTACGCCCCCTGATGTACCCGTATCTTGTATTCTAACTCCTTCTACGCCCCCTGATGTACCTGTCTCTTGTATTCTAACTCCTTCTACACCCCCTGATGTACCTGTCTCTTGTATTCTAACTCCTTCTACACCCCTCTTGTATTCTAACTCCTTCTACACCCCTGATGTACCTCTTGTATTCTAACTCCTTCTACGCCCCCTGATGTACCTGTCTCTTGTATTCTAACTCCTTCTACACCCCTGATGTACCTGTCTCTTGTATTCTAACTCCTTCTACACCCCCTGATGTACCTGTCTCTTGTATTCTAACTCCTTCTACACCCCCTGATTCTAACTCCTTCTACACCCCCTCTTGTATTCTAACTCCTTCTACACCCCCTCTTGTATTCTAACTCCTTCTACACCCCTCTTGTATTCTAACTCCTTCTACACCCCCTGATGTACCTGTCTTGTATTCTAACTCCTTCTACACCCCCTGATGTACCTGTCTCTTGTATTCTAACTCCTTCTACACCCCTGATGTACCTGTCTCTTGTATTCTAACTCCTTCTACACCCCCTCTTGTATTCTAACTCCTTCTACACCCCCTTGTATTCTAACTCCTTCTACACCCCCTGATGTACCTGTCTCTTGTATTCTAACTCCTTCTACACCCCCTGATGTACCTGTCTCTTGTATTCTAACTCCTTCTACACCCCTGATGTACCTGTCTCTTGTATTCTAACTCCTTCTACACCCCCCCCTCTTGTATTCTAACTCCTTCTACACCCCCTCTTGTATTCTAACTCCTTCTACACCCCTGATGTACCTGTCTCTTGTATTCTAACTCCTTCTACACCCCCTACACCCTCTTGTATTCTAACTCCTTCTACACCCCTCTTGATTGTACTCCCTACACCCCCTCTTGTATTCTAACTCCTTCTACACCCCCTGATGTACCTGTCTCTTGTATTCTAACTCCTTCTACACCCCCTGATGTACCTGTCTCTTGTATTCTAACTCCTTCTACACCCCCTGATGTACCTGTCTCTTGTATTCTAACTCCTTCTACACCCCCTGATGTACCTGTCTCTTGTATTCTAACTCCTTCTACACCCCTGATGTACCTGTCTCTTGTATTCTAACTCCTTCTACACCCCTGATGTACCTGTCTCTTGTATTCTAACTCCTTCTACACCCCTCTCTTGTATTCTAACTCCTTCTACACCCCCTGATGTACCCCCTCTTGTATTCTAACTCCTTCTACACCCCTGATGTACCCGTCTCTTGTATTCTAACTCCTTCTACGCCCCTGATGTACCTGTCTCTTGTATTCTAACTCCTTCTACACCCCTGATGTACCTGTCTCTTGTATTCTAACTCCTTCTACACCCCCTGATGTACCGTCTCTTGTATTCTAACTCCTTCTACACCCCCCTGATGTACCCGTCTCTTGTATTCTAACTCCTTCTACACCCCCTGATGTACCTGTCTCTTGTATTCTAACTCCTTCTACACCCCTGATGTACCTGTCTCTTGTATTCTAACTCCTTCTACACCCTCTGTATTCTAACTCCTTCTACACCCCTCTTGTATTCTAACTCCTTCTACACCCCCTGATGTACCCTGTCTCTTGTATTCTAACTCCTTCTACACCCCTGATGTACCCGTCTCTTGTATTCTAACTCCTTCTACACCCCTGATGTACCTGTCTCTTGTATTCTAACTCCTTCTACACCCCCTCTTGTATTCTAACTCCTTCTACACCCCCTGATATTCTAACCTGTCTCTTGTATTCTAACTCCTTCTACGCCCCTGATGTACCTGTATCTTGTATTCTAACTCCTTCTACACCCCCTGATGTACCCGTCTCTTGTATTCTAACTCCTTCTACACCCCCTGATGTACCCGTCTCTTGTATTCTAACTCCTTCTACACCCCCTGATGTATTCTATTCTAACTCCCTTCTACACCCCCTCTTGTATTCTAACTCCTTCTCACCCCCTGATGTACCTGTCTCTTGTATTCTAACTCCTTCTACCCCCTGATGTACCTGTCTCTTGTATTCTAACTCCTTCTACACCCCCTGATGTACCTGTCTCTTGTATTCTAACTCCTTCTACACCCCTGATGTACCCGTCTCTTGTATTCTAACTCCTTCTACACCCCTGATGTACCCGTCTCTTGTATTCTAACTCCTTCTACACCCCCTGATGTATTCTAACTCCTTCTACACCCCCTGATGTATTCTAACTCCTTCTACGCCCCCTGATGTACCTGTCTCTTGTATTCTAACTCCTTCTACACCCCCTGATGTACCTGTCTCTTGTATTCTAACTCCTTCTACACCCCCTGATGTACCTGTCTCTTGTATTCTAACTCCTTCTACACCCCTCTTGTATTCTAACTCCTTCTACACCCCCTCTTGTATTCTAACTCCTTCTACACCCCTGATGTACCTGTCTCTTGTATTCTAACTCCTTCTACGCCCCCTGATGTACCTGTCTCTTGTATTCTAACTCCTTCTACACCCCCTGATGTACCTGTCTCTTGTATTCTAACTCCTTCTACACCCCCTCTTGTATTCTAACTCCTTCTACACCCCCTGATGTACCCGTCTCTTGTATTCTAACTCCTTCTACGCCCCCTGATGTACCCGTCTCTTGTATTCTAACTCCTTCTACACCCCCTGATGTATTCTAACTCCTTCTTCACCCCCTGATGTACCTGTCTCTTGTATTCTAACTCCTTCTACACCCCTGATGTACCTGTCTCTTGTATTCTAACTCCTTCTACACCCCCTGATGTACCTGTCTCTTGTATTCTAACTCCTTCTACACCCCTGATGTACCTGTCTCTTGTATTCTAACTCCTTCTACACCCCTGATGTACCTGTCTCTTGTATTCTAACTCCTTCTACACCCCTGATGTACCTGTCTCTTGTATTCTAACTCCTTCTACACCCCCTGATGTACCTGTCTCTTGTATTCTAACTCCTTCTACACCCCCTCTTGTATTCTAACTCCTTCTACACCCCCTGATGTACCCGTCTCTTGTATTCTAACTCCTTCTACGCCCCCTGATGTACCCGTCTCTTGTATTCTAACTCCTTCTACACCCCCTGATGTATTCTAACTCCTTCTTCACCCCCTGATGTACCTGTCTCTTGTATTCTAACTCCTTCTACGCCCCCTGATGTACCTGTCTCTTGTATTCTAACTCCTTCTACACCCCCTGATGTACCTGTCTCTTGTATTCTAACTCCTTCTACACCCCCTGATGTACCTGTCTCTTGTATTCTAACTCCTTCTACACCCCTGATGTACCTGTCTCTTGTATTCTAACTCCTTCTACACCCCCTGATGTACCTGTCTCTTGTATTCTAACTCCTTCTACACCCCTGATGTACCTGTCTCTTGTATTCTAACTCCTTCTACACCCCCCCTCTCTTGTATTCTAACTCCTTCTACACTCTCTTGTATTCTAACTCCTTCTACACCCCCTCTTGTATTCTAACTCCTTCTACACCCCCTCTTGTATCTTGTATTCTAACTCCTTCTACACCCCCTGATGTACCGTCTCTTGTATTCTAACTCCTTCTACACCCCCCTGATTGTAACTCCTTCTCTTCTCTTGTATTCTAACTCCTTCTACACCCCTGATGTACCCGTCTCTTGTATTCTAACTCCTTCTACACCCCCTGATGTACCCGTCTCTTGTATTCTAACTCCTTCTACACCCCCTGATGTACCCGTCTCTTGTATTCTAACTCCTTCTACACCCCCTGATGTACCTGTCTCTTGTATTCTAACTCCTTCTACACCCCTGATGTACCTGTCTCTTGTATTCTAACTCCTTCTACACCCCTCTCTTGTATTCTAACTCCTTCTACACCCCTGATGTACCTGTACACCCCCTCTTGTATTCTAACTCCTTCTACGCCCCCTGATGTACCCGTATCTTGTATTCTAACTCCTTCTACACCCCCTGATGTACCTGTCTCTTGTATTCTAACTCCTTCTACACCCCTGATGTACCCGTCTCTTGTATTCTAACTCCTTCTACACCCCCTGATGTATTCTAACTCCTTCTACACCCCCTGATGTATTCTAACTCCTTCTACACCCCCTGATGTACCTGTCTCTTGTATTCTAACTCCTTCTACACCCCCTGATGTACCTGTCTCTTGTATTCTAACTCCTTCTACACCACCCCTGATGTACCTGTCTCTTGTATTCTAACTCCTTCTACACCCCTGATGTACCTGTCTCTTGTATTCTAACTCCTTCTACACCCCCTGATGTACCCGTCTCTTGTATTCTAACTCCTTCTACACCCCCTGATGTATTCTAACTCCTTCTACACCCCCTGATGTATTCTAACTCCTTCTACGCCCCCTGATGTACCTGTCTCTTGTATTCTAACTCCTTCTACACCCCCTGATGTACCTGTCTCTTGTATTCTAACTCCTTCTACACCCCCTGATGTACCTGTCTCTTGTATTCTAACTCCTTCTACACCCCCTCTTGTATTCTAACTCCTTCTACACCCCCTCTTGTATTCTAACTCCTTCTACGCCCCCTGATGTACCCGTCTCTTGTATTCTAACTCCTTCTACACCCCTGATGTACCTGTCTCTTGTATTCTAACTCCTTCTACACCCCTGATGTACCTGTCTCTTGTATTCTAACTCCTTCTACACCCCCTCTTGTATTCTAACTCCTTCTACACCCCCTGATGTACCCGTATCTTGTATTCTAACTCCTTCTACACCCCCCTGATGTACCTGTCTCTTGTATTCTAACTCCTTCTACACCCCCTGATGTACCTGTCTCTTGTATTCTAACTCCTTCTACACCCCCCCTGTCTCTTGTATTCTAACTCCTTCTTCTACACCCCTGATGTATTCTAACTCCTTCTACACCCCTCTTGTATTCTAACTCCTTCTACACCCCCCCTCTTGTATTCTAACTCCTTCTACACCCTCTTGTATTCTAACTCCTTCTACATCCCCTGATGTATTCTAACTCCTTCTACACCCCTTGTATTCTAACTCCTTCTACACCTCTTGTATTCTAACTCCTTCTACGCCCTGATGTACCCGTCTCTTGTATTCTAACTCCTTCTACACCCCCTGATGTACCTGTCTCTTGTATTCTAACTCCTTCTACACCCCTCTTGTATTCTAACTCCTTCTACACCCCCTGATGTACCCGTCTCTTGTATTCTAACTCCTTCTACACCCCCTGATGTACCCGTCTCTTGTATTCTAACTCCTTCTACACCCCCTGATGTACCTGTCTCTTGTATTCTAACTCCTTCTACACCCCCTGATGTACCCGTCTCTTGTATTCTAACTCCTTCTACACCCCTGATGTACCTGTCTCTTGTATTCTAACTCCTTCTACGCCCCCTGATGTACCCCTCTTGTATTCTAACTCCTTCTACACCCCCTGATGTACCTGTCTCTTGTATTCTAACTCCTTCTACACCCCTCTTGTATTCTAACTCCTTCTACACCCCTGTATTCTAACTCCTTCTACACCCCCTCTTGTATTCTAACTCCTTCTACACCCCTGATGTACCCGTCTCTTGTATTCTAACTCCTTCTACACCCCCTGATGTACCTGTCTCTTGTATTCTAACTCCTTCTACACCCCCTGATGTACCTGTCTCTTGTATTCTAACTCCTTCTACACCCCCTGATGTACCTGTCTCTTGTATTCTAACTCCTTCTACACCCCTGATGTACCTGTCTCTTGTATTCTAACTCCTTCTACACCCCCTGATGTACCTGTCTCTTGTATTCTAACTCCTTCTACACCCCCTGATGTACCTGTCTCTTGTATTCTAACTCCTTCTACACCCCCTGATGTATTCTAACTCCTTCTACACCCCCTGTACCTGTCTCTTGTATTCTAACTCCTTCTACACCCCCTGATGTACCTGTCTCTTGTATTCTAACTCCTTCTACACCCCCTGATGTACCTGTCTCTTGTATTCTAACTCCTTCTACACCCCTGATGTACCTGTCTCTTGTATTCTAACTCCTTCTACACCCCCCCTCTTGTATTCTAACTCCTTCTACACCCCTCTTGTATTCTAACTCCTTCTACTCCTTCCCCTGATGTACCTGTCTCTTGTATTCTAACTCCTTCTACACCCCTGATGTACCTGTCTCTTGTATTCTAACTCCTTCTACACCCCTGATGTACCTGTCTCTTGTATTCTAACTCCTTCTACACCCCCTCTTGTATTCTAACTCCTTCTACACCCCCTGATGTACCCGTCTCTTGTATTCTAACTCCTTCTACGCCCCCTGATGTACCCGTCTCTTGTATTCTAACTCCTTCTACACCCCCTGATGTATTCTAACTCTTGTATTCTAACTCCTTCTACCCCTGATGTACCTGTCTCTTGTATTCTAACTCCTTCTACGCCCCCTGATGTACCTGTCTCTTGTATTCTAACTCCTTCTACAC
The DNA here is from genome assembly GCF_034236695.1 of Oncorhynchus nerka. NCBI lineage: Eukaryota > Metazoa > Chordata > Actinopteri > Salmoniformes > Salmonidae > Oncorhynchus > Oncorhynchus nerka. Next base: position 2,036,979 of record NC_088420.1, read on the forward strand.
CCCTGATGTACCTGTCTCTTGTATTCTAACTCCTTCTACACCCCCTGATGTACCTGTCTCTTGTATTCTAACTCCTTCTACACCCCCTCTTGTATTCTAACTCCTTCTACACCCCTCTTGTATTCTAACTCCTTCTACACCCCTCTTCCCTCTTGTATTCTAACTCCTTCTACGCCCCCTGATGTACCCGTCTCTTGTATTCTAACTCCTTCTACACCCCTGATGTACCCGTCTCTTGTATTCTAACTCCTTCTACACCCCCTGATGTACCCGTCTCTTGTATTCTAACTCCTTCTACACCCCCTGATGTACCCGTCTCTTGTATTCTAACTCCTTCTACACCCCTGATGTACCCGTCTCTTGTATTCTAACTCCTTCTACACCCCTGATGTACCTGTCTCTTGTATTCTAACTCCTTCTACACCCCCTGTATTCTAACCTTCTACACCCCTCTTGTATTCTAACTCCTTCTACACCCCCTCTTGTATTCTAACTCCTTCTACGCCCCCTGATGTACCCGTATCTTGTATTCTAACTCCTTCTACACCCCCTGATGTACCCGTCTCTTGTATTCTAACTCCTTCTACACCCCCTGATGTACCCGTCTCTTGTATTCTAACTCCTTCTACACCCCCTGATGTATTCTAACTCCTTCTACACCCCCTGATGTATTCTAACTCCTTCTTCACCCCCTGATGTACCTGTCTCTTGTATTCTAACTCCTTCTACACCCCCTGATGTACCTGTCTCTTGTATTCTAACTCCTTCTACACCCCCTGATGTACCTGTCTCTTGTATTCTAACTCCTTCTACACCCCCTGATGTACCCGTCTCTTGTATTCTAACTCCTTCTACGCCCCCTGATGTACCCGTCTCTTGTATTCTAACTCCTTCTACACCCCTGATGTATTCTAACTCCTTCTACACCCCTGATGTATTCTAACTCCTTCTACGCCCCTGATGTACCTGTCTCTTGTATTCTAACTCCTTCTACACCCCTGATGTACCTGTCTCTTGTATTCTAACTCCTTCTACACCCCTGATGTACCTGTCTCTTGTATTCTAACTCCTTCTACACCCCCTCTTGTATTCTAACTCCTTCTACACCCCCTCTTGTATTCTAACTCCTTCTACGCCCCCTGATGTACCCGTATCTTGTATTCTAACTCCTTCTACGCCCCCTGATGTACCTGTCTCTTGTATTCTAACTCCTTCTACACCCCCTGATGTACCTGTCTCTTGTATTCTAACTCCTTCTACACCCCCTCTTGTATTCTAACTCCTTCTACGCCCCTGATGTACTCCCCACGCCCCTGATGTATCTTGTATTCTAACTCCTTCTACACCCCCTGATGTACCTGTCTCTTGTATTCTAACTCCTTCTACACCCCTGATGTACCTGTCTCTTGTATTCTAACTCCTTCTACACCCCCTCTTGTATTCTAACTCCTTCTTCACCCCTGATGTATTCTAACTCCTTTACACCCCCCTGATGTACCTGTCTCTTGTATTCTAACTCCTTCTACGCCCCCCCTCTTGTATTCTAACTCCTTCTACGCCCCTGATGTACCCTCTTGTATTCTAACTCCTTCTACATCCCCTGATGTATTCTAACTCCTTCTACACCCCCTCTTGTATGCTAACTCCTTCTACACCCCCTCTTGTATTCTAACTCCTTCTACGCCCCCTGATGTACCCGTCTCTTGTATTCTAACTCCTTCTACACCCCCTGATGTACCTGTCTCTTGTATTCTAACTCCTTCTACACCCTCTTGTATTCTAACTCCTTCTACACCCCTGATGTACCCGTCTCTTGTATTCTAACTCCTTCTACACCCCCTGATGTACCTGTCTCTTGTATTCTAACTCCTTCTACACCCCCTGATGTACCTGTCTCTTGTATTCTAACTCCTTCTACACCCCCTGATGTACCTGTCTCTTGTATTCTAACTCCTTCTACACCCCCTGATGTACCCGTCTCTTGTATTCTAACTCCTTCTACGCCCCCTGATGTACCCTGTCTCTTGTATTCTAACTCCTTCTACACCCCTGATGTACCTGTCTCTTGTATTCTAACTCCTTCTACACCCCCTTGTATTCTAACTCCTTCTACACCCCTCTTGTATTCTAACTCCTTCTACTGATGTACCCTCTTGTATTCTAACTCCTTCTACGCCCCCCTGATGTACCCGTATCTTGTATTCTAACTCCTTCTACACCCCCTGATGTACCTGTCTCTTGTATTCTAACTCCTTCTACACCCCCTGATGTACCCGTCTCTTGTATTCTAACTCCTTCTACACCCCCTGATGTACCCGTCTCTTGTATTCTAACTCCTTCTACGCCCTGATGTACCTGTCTCTTGTATTCTAACTCCTTCTACACCCCTGATGATGTACCTGTCTCTTGTATTCTAACTCCTTCTACACCCCCTGATGATGTATTCTAACTCCTTCTACACCCCCTTGTATTCTAACTCCTTCTACACCCCTCTTGTATTCTAACTCCTTCTACACCCCTTGTATTCTAACTCCTTCTACGCCCCTGATGTACCTGTCTCTTGTATTCTAACTCCTTCTACACCCCCTGATGTACCTGTCTCTTGTATTCTAACTCCTTCTACACCCCCTGATGTACCTGTCTCTTGTATTCTAACTCCTTCTACACGCCCCCCCTCTTGTATTCTAACTCCTTCTACACCCCTCTTGTATTCTAACTCCTTCTACACCCCCACCCCTTGATTCTAACTACACCCCCTGTACCTCTTGTATTCTAACTCCTTCTACACCCCTGATGTACCTGTCTCTTGTATTCTAACTCCTTCTACACCCCTGATGTACCGTCTCTTGTATTCTAACTCCTTCTACACCCCCTGATGTACCTGTCTCTTGTATTCTAACTCCTTCTACACCCCTGATGTACCCGTCTCTTGTATTCTAACTCCTTCTACACCCCTGATGTACCTGTCTCTTGTATTCTAACTCCTTCTACGCCCCTGATGTACCTGTCTCTTGTATTCTAACTCCTTCTACACCCCCTGATGTACCTGTCTCTTGTATTCTAACTCCTTCTACACCCCCTGATGTACCTGTCTCTTGTATTCTAACTCCTTCTACACCCTGATGTACCCTCTTGTATTCTAACTCCTTCTACACCCCCTGATGTACCCTCTTGTATTCTAACTCCTTCTACACCCCTCTTGTATTCTAACTCCTTCTACACCCCCTTACCCCTCTTGTATTCTAACCCTCACCCCTGATGTACCGTCTCTTGTATTCTAACTCCTTCTACACCCCCTGATGTACCCGTCTCTTGTATTCTAACTCCTTCTACACCCCCTGATGTACCTCGTACACCCCCTGATGTACCTCTTGTATTCTAACTCCTTCTACACCCCTGATGTACCCTGTCTCTTGTATTCTAACTCCTTCTACACCCCTGATGTACCTGTCTCTTGTATTCTAACTCCTTCTACACCCCTCTTGTATTCTAACTCCTTCTACACCCCTCTGTATTCTAACTCCTTCTACACCCCCTCTTGTATTCTAACTCCTTCTACACCCCCTGATGTACCCGTACATCTTGTATTCTAACTCCTTCTACACCCCCTGATGTACCCGTCTCTTGTATTCTAACTCCTTCTACGCCCCTGATGTACCCGTCTCTTGTATTCTAACTCCTTCTACACCCCTCTTGTATTCTAACTCCTTCTACACCCCTGATGTACCTAACTCTTGTATTCTAACTCACCCCCTGATGTACCTGTCTCTTGTATTCTAACTCCTTCTACGCCCTGATGTACCTGTCTCTTGTATTCTAACTCCTTCTACACCCCTGATGTACCTGTCTCTTGTATTCTAACTCCTTCTACGCCCCCTGATGTACCCGTCTCTTGTATTCTAACTCCTTCTACACCCCCTGATGTACCGTCTCTTGTATTCTAACTCCTTCTACACCCCCTTGTATTCTAACTCCTTCTACACCCCCCTGATGTATTCTAACTCCTTCTACACCCCCTGATGTACCTGTCTCTTGTATTCTAACTCCTTCTACACCCCTGATGTACCTGTCTCTTGTATTCTAACTCCTTCTACACCCCTGATGTACCTGTCTCTTGTATTCTAACTCCTTCTAACACCCCTCTTGTATTCTAACTCCTTCTACACCCCCTCTTGTATTCTAACTCCTTCTACGCCCCCTGATGTACCCGTATCTTGTATTCTAACTCCTTCTACACCCCCTGATGTACCTGTCTCTTGTATTCTAACTCCTTCTACACCCCTGATGTACCCGTCTCTTGTATTCTAACTCCTTCTACCCCCACCCCTTGTATTCTAACTCCTTCTACACCCCCTGATGTATTCTAACTCCTTCTTCACCCCCTGATGTACCTGTCTCTTGTATTCTAACTCCTTCTACGCCCCCTGATGTACCTGTCTCTTGTATTCTAACTCCTTCTACACCCCCTGATGTACCTGTCTCTTGTATTCTAACTCCTTCTACACCCCCTGATGTACCCGTCTCTTGTATTCTAACTCCTTCTACACCCCCTGATGTACCCGTCTCTTGTATTCTAACTCCTTCTACACCCCCTGATGTATTCTAACTCCTTCTAACTCCTTCACCCCCTCTTGTATTCTAACTCCTTCTACGCCCTGATGTACCTGTCTCTTGTATTCTAACTCCTTCTACACCCCCTGATGTACCTGTCTCTTGTATTCTAACTCCTTCTACACCCCCTGATGTACCTGTCTCTTGTATTCTAACTCCTTCTACACCCCTGATGTATTCTAACTCCTTCTACACCCCCCCCCTCTTGTATTCTAACTCCTTCTACACCCCCTGATGTACCTGTCTCTTGTATTCTAACTCCTTCTACACCCCTGATGTACCTGTCTCTTGTATTCTAACTCCTTCTACACCCCTGATGTACCTGTCTCTTGTATTCTAACTCCTTCTACGCCCCACCCCCCTCTTGTATTCTAACTCCTTCTACACCCCTGATGTACCCGTCTCTTGTATTCTAACTCCTTCTACACCCCCTGATGTACCTGTCTCTTGTATTCTAACTCCTTCTACACCCCCTCTTGTATTCTAACTCCTTCTACACCCCTGATGTACCTGTCTCTTGTATTCTAACTCCTTCTACACGCCCCCTGATGTACCTGTCTCTTGTATTCTAACTCCTTCTACACCCCCTGATGTACCTGTCTCTTGTATTCTAACTCCTTCTACACCCCCTGATGTACCTGTCTCTTGTATTCTAACTCCTTCTACACCCCCTGATGTACCTGTCTCTTGTATTCTAACTCCTTCTACACCCCCTGATGTACCTGTCTCTTGTATTCTAACTCCTTCTACACCCCCTGATGTACCTGTCTCTTGTATTCTAACTCCTTCTACACTGATGTACCCTCTTGTATTCTAACTCCTTCTACACCCCTGATGTACCCGTCTCTTGTATTCTAACTCCTTCTACACCCCCTGATGTACCCGTCTCTTGTATTCTAACTCCTTCTACACCCCTGATGTATTCTAACTCTAACTCCTTCTTCACCCCTGATGTACCTGTCTCTTGTATTCTAACTCCTTCTACGCCCCTGATGTACCTGTCTCTTGTATTCTAACTCCTTCTACACCCCCTGATGTACCTGTCTCTTGTATTCTAACTCCTTCTACACCCCCTGATGTACCTGTCTCTTGTATTCTAACTCCTTCTACGCCCCCTGATGTACCTGTCTCTTGTATTCTAACTCCTTCTACACCCCCTGATGTACCTGTCTCTTGTATTCTAACTCCTTCTACACCCCCTGATGTACCTGTCTCTTGTATTCTAACTCCTTCTACACCCCCTCTTGTATTCTAACTCCTTCTACACCCGCTCTTGTATTCTAACTCCTTCTACACCCCCTCTTGTATTCTAACTCCTTCTACGCCCCCTGATGTACCCGTATCTTGTATTCTAACTCCTTCTACACCCCCTGATGTACCCGTCTCTTGTATTCTAACTCCTTCTACACCCCCTCTTGTAATTCTAACTCCTTCTACACCCCCTCTTCCCTCTTGTATTCTAACTCCTTCTACGCCCCCTGATGTATCCGTCTCTTGTATTCTAACTCCTTCTACGACCCCTGATGTACCCGTCTCTTGTATTCTAACTCCTTCTACACCCCTGATGTATTCTAACTCCTTCTACACCCCCTGATGTATTCTAACTCCTTCTACGCCCCTGATGTACCTGTCTCTTGTATTCTAACTCCTTCTACACCCCCTGATGTACCTGTCTCTTGTATTCTAACTCCTTCTACATGTACCCCTCTTGTATTCTAACTCCTTCTACACCCCCTCTTGTATTCTAACTCCTTCTACACCCCTGATGTACCCGTCTCTTGTATTCTAACTCCTTCTACGCCCCCCTGATGTACCTGTCTCTTGTATTCTAACTCCTTCTACACCCCCTGATGTACCTGTCTCTTGTATTCTAACTCCTTCTACACCCCTCTTGTATTCTAACTCCTTCTACACCCCCCTGATGTACCCGTATCTTGTATTCTAACTCCTTCTTTCTAACTTCTACACCCCTGCCCCCTGATGTACCTGTCTCTTGTATTCTAACTCCTTCTACACCCCTGATGTACCTGTCTCTTGTATTCTAACTCCTTCTACACCCCCTCTTGTATTCTAACTCCTTCTTCACCCCCTGATGTATTCTAACTCCTTCTACACCCCCTCTTGTATTCTAACTCCTTCTACACCCCCTCTTGTATTCTAACTCCTTCTACACCCCCTCTTGTATTCTAACTCCTTCTACATCCCCTGATGTATTCTAACTCCTTGTACACCCCTCTTGTATTCTAACTCCTTCTACACCCCTCTTGTATTCTAACTCCTTCTACGCCCCCTGATGTACCCGTCTCTTGTATTCTAACTCCTTCTACACCCCTGATGTACCTGTCTCTTGTATTCTAACTCCTTCTACACCCCCTCTTGTATTCTAACTCCTTCTACACCCCTGATGTACCCGTCTCTTGTATTCTAACTCCTTCTACACCCCTGATGTACCCGTCTCTTGTATTCTAACTCCTTCTACACCCCCTGATGTACCCTTGTATTCTCTTGTATTCTAACTCTTGTTCTTACCCCCTGATGTACCCGTCTCTTGTATTCTAACTCCTTCTACGCCCCTGATGTACCTGTCTCTTGTATTCTAACTCCTTCTACACCCCCTCTTGTATTCTAACTCCTTCTACACCCCTCTTGTATTCTAACCTTCTACACCCTCTTGTATTCTAACTCCTTCTACACCCCCTGATGTACCCGTATCTTGTATTCTAACTCCTTCTACACCCCCCCTGATGTAGTGAATGGTATCTTGTATTCTAACTCCTTCTACACCCCTGATGTACCTGTCTCTTGTATTCTAACTCCTTCTACACCCCCTGATGTACCCGTCTCTTGTATTCTAACTCCTTCTACACCCCTGATGTCTGATGCTGTCTCTTGTATTCTAACTCCTTCTACACCCCCTGATGTACCCGTCTCTTGTATTCTAACTCCTTCTACACCCCCTGATGTACCCGTCTCTTGTATTCTAACTCCTTCTACACCCCCTGATGTACCCGTCTCTTGTATTCTAACTCCTTCTACGCCCCCTGATGTACCCGTCTCTTGTATTCTAACTCCTTCTACACCCCCTCTTGTATTCTAACTCCTTCTACACCCCCTGATGTACCTGTCTCTTGTATTCTAACTCCTTCTACACCCCTCTTGTATTCTAACTCCTTCTACACCCCCTCTTGTATTCTAACTCCTTCTAGTGACACCCCCTGATGTACCTGTCTCTTGTATTCTAACTCCTTCTACACCCCTGATGTACCCGTCTCTTGTATTCTAACTCCTTCTACACCCCTGATGTTAGTGAATGTCTCTTGTATTCTAACTCCTTCTACACCCCTGATGTTAGTCTCTTGTATTCTAACTCCTTCTACACCCCTGATGTACCTGTCTCTTGTATTCTAACTCCTTCTACACCCCCTGATGTACCCGTCTCTTGTATTCTAACTCCTTCTACGCCCCCTGATGTACCCGTCTCTTGTATTCTAACTCCTTCTACACCCTGATGTACCCGTCTCTTGTATTCTAACTCCTTCTACCCCCTGATGTACCTGTCTCTTGTATTCTAACTCCTTCTACACCCCCTCTTGTATTCTAGTGACTCCTTCTACACCCCTCTTGTATTCTAACTCCTTCTACACCCCTCTTGTATTCTAACTCCTTCTACGCCCCTGATGTACCCGTATCTTGTATTCTAACTCCTTCTACACCCCCTGATGTACCTGTCTCTTGTATTCTAACTCCTTCTACACCCCCTCTTGTATTCTAACTCCTTCTACACCCCCTGATGTACCCGTCTCTTGTATTCTAACTCCTTCTACACCCCTGATGTACAGGTCTCTTGTATTCTAACTCCTTCTACACCCCCTCTTGTATTCTAACTCCTTCTACACCCCTGATGCAGTGTTAGTGAATGGTATGTACCGACTCTTGTATTCTAACTCCTTCTACACCCCTGATGTACCCGTCTCTTGTATTCTAACTCCTTCTACGCCCCTGATGTACCCGTCTCTTGTATTCTAACTCCTTCTACGCCCCCTGATGTACCCGTCTCTTGTATTCTAACTCCTTCTACGCCCCCTGATGTACCCGTCTCTTGTATTCTAACTCCTTCTACGCCCCCTGATGTACCCGTCTCTTGTATTCTAACTCCTTCTACACCCCCTCTTGTATTCTAACTCCTTCTACACCCCCTGATGTACCTGTCTCTTGTATTCTAACTCCTTCTACACCCCCTGATGTACCCGTCTCTTGTATTCTAACTCCTTCTACACCCCCTGATGTACCCGTCTCTTGTATTCTAACTCTTCAGAATTTAGACTTTCACGCACTTGAAGAAACAACAGAGTACGACGGAGGCTACAACAAAGACTGTCGCATTATCAAGTAAAAAAACATGCAATTTCTCTCCAGAATTACATAGAATGTTAAAATGTTGACATAGATGTTTTAGTCCAATACATAAATCTATTTTAAAATGTTTCTTAAAATAACTTGTCTTTGAACATGTATTTTATTAGACCACCGTTACACTCCTGCTCATTCTGATGCTGCTGTAGTAATGTTATTATATATAATGTTTTATAAAATGCTGTTCTTTATTTCTCACTCATAGAGACTTCTGGGAGACGGTGCATTCGTTTGGTGAGGAGGATAAGAGACTGTTCCTCCAGTTTACTACGGGGACTGACAGAGCACCCGTAGGAGGCCTGGGCAAGTTAAAGATGATCATCGCCAAGAACGGCCCCGACACAGACAGGTGAGACCAGGCCTCGGGTCCCAAATGGCATCCTGTTCCCTACGTAGTGCACTATGTAGGGAATAGGGTGCCATTTGGACCAGAGACCTGTTTCAATGGTGACTCTCAGATCCTCCCAGATCAATAATCTCTCTCTCCTCTCTCTCCAGGTTACCTACTTCTCACACGTGTTTTAATGCCTTGCTGCTCCCTGAATACGACACAAAGGAGAAGCTGAAGGAGAGACTTCTCAAAGCCATCACTTATGCCAAAGGATTTGGAATGCTGTGAAACGAAACAACTACTCTGAAACAAAACATAAAGTTAAATGTTTTAAATGTGTTAATGGATAAGGAAGGAGTTCTACCATACAATGAGACATGAGTTCAAATTAAAAAGTGGCATTACGACAAGGAAATGTTCCAGTAGTGTGTGCCAAGATATCAATTAGACAGATGCTTTGATCTACCCCCCCTCAGATCTCTTTAATGTAGAACCTAATTTGTAGCTTTTTCAAATAGTTTAAATCAGTCAGAATGCTTAGTGAAACTCGGTTCTTCTACATGTGTTTATTAAAGATGGTTGCCGTGTAAAAACATCCAGTCTGAAGCAGGTTATCATTGTCTCTGATTGTTGTGAAAGTGCACTTAACTAAACTTTCAGAATGTTAGTGCTGTGTGTTAGTGAATGGTATGTTAGTGAATGGTATGTACAGGACTGTATGTTAGTGAATGGTATGTTAGTGAATGGTATGTACAGGACTGTATGTTAGTGAATGGTATGTACAGGACTATGTTAGTGAATGGTATGTACAGGACTGTATGTTAGTGAATGGTATGTACAGGACTGTATGTTAGTGAATGGTATGTACAGGACTGTATGTTAGTGAATGGTATGTACAGGACTGTATGTTAGTGCTGTGTGTTAGTGAATGGTATGTACAGGACTGTATGTTAGTGCTGTGTGTTAGTGAATGGTATGTACAGGACTGTATGTTAGTGAATGGTATGTACAGGACTGTATGTTAGTGAATGGTATGTACAGGACTGTATGTTAGTGAATGGTATGTACAGGACTGTATGTTAGTGAATGGTATGTACAGGACTGTATGTTAGTGAATGGTATGTACAGGACTGTATGTTAGTGAATGGTATGTACAGGACTGTATGTTAGTGCTGTGTGTTAGTGAATGGTATGTACAGGACTGTATGTTAGTGCTGTGTGTTAGTGAATGGTATGTACAGGACTGTATGTTAGTGAATGGTATGTACAGGACTGTATGTTAGTGAATGGTATGTACAGGACTGTATGTTAGTGAATGGTATGTACAGGACTGTATGTTAGTGAATGGTATGTACAGGACTGTATGTTAGTGAATGGTATGTACAGGACTGTATGTTAGTGCTGTGTGTTAGTGAATGGTATGTACAGGACTGTATGTTAGTGCTGTGTGTTAGTGAATGGTATGTACAGGACTGTATGTTAGTGAATGGTATGTACAGGACTGTATGTTAGTGCTGTGTGTTAGTGAATGGTATGTACAGGACTGTATGTTAGTGAATGGTATGTACAGGACTGTATGTTAGTGAATGGTATGAGGACTGGTATGTGAATGGTATGTACAGGACTGTATGTTAGTGAATGGTATGTACAGGACTGTATGTTAGTGAATGGTATGTACAGGACTGTATGTTAGTGACTGTGTGTTAGTGAATGGTATGTACAGGACTGTATGTTTGAATGGTATGTACAGGACTGTATGTTAGTGAATGGTATGTACAGGACTGTATGTTAGTGAATGGTATGTACAGGACTGTATGTTAGTGAATGGTATGTACAGGACTGTATGTGAATGGTATGTACAGGACTGTATGTTGTATGTGAATGGTACTGTAGTGAATGTTAGTGAATGGTATGTACAGGACTGTATGTTAGTGAATGGTATGTACAGGACTGTATGTTATTGAATGGTTAGTGCTGTGTGTTAGTGAATGGTATGTACAGGACTGTATGTTAGTGAATGGTATGTACAGGACTGTATGTTAGTGAATGGAAGGACTGTATGTACAGGACTGTATGTTAGTGAATGGTATGTACAGGACTGTATGTTAGTGAATGGTATGTACAGGACTGTATGTTAGTGAATGGTATGTACAGGACTGTATGTTAGTGAATGGTATGTACAGGACTGTATGTTAGTGACTGTATGTGAATGGTATGTACAGGACTGTATGTTAGTGAATGGTATGTACAGGACTGTATGTTAGTGAATGGTATGGACTGTGTTAGTGAATGGTATGTACAGGACTGTATGTTAGTGAATGGTATGTACAGGACTGTATGTTAGTGAATGGTATGTACAGGACTGTATGTTAGTGAATGGTATGTACAGGACTGTATGTTAGTGAATGGTATGTACAGGACTGTATGTTAGTGAATGGTATGTACAGGACTGTATGTTAGTGCTGTGTGTTAGTGAATGGTATGTACAGGACTGTATGTTAGTGCTGTGTGTTAGTGAATGGTATGTACAGGACTGTATGTTAGTGAATGGTATGTACAGGACTGTATGTTAGTGAATGGTATGTACAGGACTGTATGTTAGTGAATGGTATGTACAGGACTGTATGTTAGTGAATGGTATGTACAGGACTGTATGTTAGTGAATGGTATGTACAGGACTGTATGTTAGTGAATGGTATGTACAGGACTGTATGTTGTGAATGTATGTGTTAGTGAATGGTATGTACAGGACTGTATGTTAGTGAATGGTATGTACAGGACTGTATGTTAGTGAATGGTATGTACAGGACTGTATGTTAGTGAATTATGTACAGGAATGGTGAATGGTATGTACAGGACTGTATGTTAGTGAATGGTATGTACAGGACTGTATGTTAGTGAATGGTATGTACAGGACTGTATGTTAGTGAATGGTATGTTAGTGAATGGTATGTACAGGACTGTATGTTAGTGAATGGTATGTACAGGACTATGTTAGTGAATGGTATGTACAGGACTGTATGTTAGTGAATGGTATGTACAGGACTGTATGTTAGTGAATGGTATGTACAGGACTGTATGTTAGTGAATGGTATGTACAGGACTGTATGTTAGTGAATGGTATGTACAGGACTGTTAGTGACTGTATGTTAGTGAATGGTATGTACAGGACTGTATGTTAGTGAATGGTATGTACAGGACTGTATGTTAGTGAATGGTATGTACAGGACTGTATGTTAGTGAATGGTATGTACAGGACTGTATGTTAGTGAATGGTATGTACAGGACTGTATGTTAGTGAATGGTATGTACAGGACTGTATGTTAGTGAATGGTATGTACAGGACTGTATGTTAGTGAATGGTATGTACAGGACTGTATGTTAGTGCTGTGTGTTAGTGAATGGTATGTACAGGACTGTATGTTAGTGAATGGTATGTACAGGACTGTATGTTAGTGAATGGTATGTACAGGACTGTATGTTAGTGAATGGTATGTACAGGACTGTATGTTAGTGAATGGTATGTACAGGACTGTATGTTAGTGAATGGTATGTACAGGACTGTATGTTAGTGCTGTGTGTACAGGACTGTATGTTAGTGAATGGTATGTACAGGACTGTATGTTTGAATGGTATGTACAGGACTGTATGTTAGTGAATGGTATGTACAGGACTGTATGTTAGTGAATGGTATGTACAGGACTGTATGTTAGTGAATGGTATGTACAGGACTGTGAATGTTAGTGAATGGTATGTACAGGACTGTATGTTAGTGAATGGTATGTACAGGACTGTATGTTAGTGAATGGTATGTACAGGACTGTATGTTAGTGAATGGTATGTACAGGACTGTATGTTAGTGAATGGTATGTACAGGACTGTATGTTAGTGAATGGTATGTACAGGACTATGTTAGTGAATGGTATGTACAGGACTGTATGTAAGGGAACACCCCCCTGAAATGGACAAAAATGAATGGGAATATATTGGCACCGTACGAAACATACACACGATGTCCAATACCATTCAATTGGACGTGGTTTCGTTCAAAGTTGATTGCAAATGCCAAGTGTAACACTGCAAAAATCCAATAGATGGTGAGTGCGCTCCACCGTAATTTTTCATATTGCAAATGTAACACAAGTCAAGACCCAAGAGTAACATTTTGTCAAAAACTTGTCCATAAGGCATATGTTTTGTCCATTTGCAATATGATTTCATCGGAAGTCAAAAGTCACTTTTTTTTTGCCAAATGCCATAAGAAATGTCCAAATGCAATATGGAAGATTTGAAAGTGCCAAATCAGGAAGTTATGTCCATTTACCGTGTACGATCAATGGAAGTCTGTTTACAAACCCAAAAGTCAGTGAACCATGTCCAAAAGGCATTTATACTGCCAAAATGATCTATAGCACTATGTTAAGCCATGAATCAAGAAGTGGGACTGTTTTTTTACAGATTTTTAAGAAAACGTCCAAAATGACAAGGGGCTGGATGGGCACGGGTGGGAGATGCTCCCTACCCAACTGTGGACCCCTTGCTACCCCGTAATGGCATTTTTTTGTTAAATGTGCTCCTGGTAACCCGTTCCAATCACCAGGTGCACGGCTGTGCATTTGCAATATGTTTCACTGTGCATTTACCATCACGAATTTGACATGCTCAAAAATTCTGCAGAAATGCAAAATTGACTGGCCTGATGAACTCGGGATGGCCGGGCAGTGATAGTGGTTCCTCTCCATCGCTTGTTAGGGTTGATTTCAGAATGTCACTTTGGTGATGGGGATCCTTAATAAATTCAAATGCGTGACTGAAGTCTGTAAGCCACCGGAGAAGAAACTGTTCAAAGTCAGAGTTCAAATCCCATGATGCTCCTCTTCCGGCCCGAGATAACCTTATCATCTCCGGTGGCTGTGTCATCTAAGCAGTAGCTTTACATGGTGTCACAGACCTGCCTGCTTAAGGCTCAGAACACAAAGGTCAAAGGTCAGGAATTAACAGTGACCCATTAAGCCATGCAGAGACATTCTCCATCAGCATGCCAGCTTTCCATGTCAAATTTGCCCTCATTCAGTGCTGTATGGGCCTGCCAGACAAAAATGCATCCAGTTACACGTTTTTTGATGTTGTGACTATTGTAATCGACTCTAAGGCAAGTGGGCTCAGACACTGAAAACGGTATGTTTTCCCAGGCAAAGGTTCCTCTCTGGATTGTATATATACAGTTCTTGCGATTATTTTAGGGGATGTGACAAATGTAAAAATGTCCTTAAGACTTTTTTCTCTCTCTCATTTAATCATTTGTAATAAAATCATAGGATAACGTGAATTCAAAATTCAGATACGATCGCCTATGACCACTAGGGGGAAATTCATTTCAATGTACCGTTGTCTCGACCACCTACCAGCTAGATGGCGCTCACCTTACTGCTGTCCTCGACCCACTCAGCAACAATGGTATTAATGCCGATTTAGGTTCTCTGTTGTGTTCCTCTCCTCCATGTTCTCAGTGGTCAGTACTTCTCATCAAGGTGTCAAGGTCGTTGCAGTGATGTATGACAACGTGTTCATAGAAGTCCAACAATCTGTTGTTAACGCGCTTTGTACTTGCAGAGCAATCATTGTACAATTTCTCCATCTGGGCCATCACAGTCTTGTAGTCTGGTTCTAGATATAGAAAACCCTTTTGAAATTGTTAGCAGAGTTGAAAACTGTTGTGCTAATTGAAGAATCAATAAAAATTGTATTCTTTAGACTAGTTGAGTATCTGGAGCATCAGCATCTGTGGTTTTGATTACAGGCTCAAAATGGCCAGAAACTAAGCACTTTCTTCTGAAACTCGAATAGACTGACGAGTTTCAGAAGAAAGTTATTTGTTTCTGGCCATTTTGAGCCTGTAATCGAACCCACAAATGCTGATGCTCGACTTCAGACGAGTCCCGTGGGGCTTATGGGGGTCTTGACTCTGTACCGTAACACCCTGTATATAGCCTCCACATTGACTGTACCGGTACCCCCTGTATATAGCCTCCACATTGACTCTGTACCGTTACCCCCTGTATATAGCCTCCACATTGACTCTGTACCGGTACCCCCTGTATATAGTCTCCACATTGACTCTATCCCGGTACCCCCTGTATATAGCCTCCACATTGACTCTGTACCGGTACCCCCTGTATATAGCCTCCACATTGACTCTGTACTGTAACACCCTGTATATAGCCTCCACATTGACTCTGTACCGTAATACCCTGTATATAACCTCCACAATGACTCTGTACCGGTACCCCCTGTATATAGCCTCCACATTGACTCTGTACCGTAATACCCTGTATATAACCTCCACAATGACTCTGTACCGGTACCCCCTGTATATAGCCTCCACATTGACTCTGTACCGTAATACCCTGTATATAACCTCCACATTGACTCTGTACCGTAATACCCTGTATATAGCCTCCACAATGACTCTGTACCGGTACCCCCTATATAAAGCCTCGCCAATGTTATTTTACTGCTCTGTAATTATTTTATTTTTTTGTTTACTTATCTATTTTTTAGATGGACTATTGGTGGGCTATAGATGGACTATTGGTGGGCTATAGATGAGCTATTGATGGGCTATTGGTGGGCTATAGATGGTCTACTGGTGGGCTATTGGTGGGCTATAGATGGTCTATTGGTGGGCTATAGATGAGCTATTGGTGGGCTATAGATGGTCTATTGGTGGGCTATAGATTGTCTACTGGTGGTATACTGGTGGGCTATAGATGGTCTTTTGGTGGGCTATTGTTTGACTATTTGTAGACAGACTACAATATGAGCCAAAGCTAGAGGATGTTATATAATAGAAGTGATGAACTATGTACAGTAACATTTGTCGGTCACTATAAAGACATAGAACACACACAATAACATTTGGTTTTTATTATTCATTTAATCTTTTGGTTGGAATTGAACACTTGCTAATACATACCATTGCACATTTCATATTTATATTGTAGATCACGGCAGATCAAATACACGTTTTTGATGACAGTCTGGTCTTGTGATTTGTGCATATTTGAGGTACACGAATGTTTTGGTCTAGTTTACATAACTTCAGATTTACAATTTAAGTTATCAAATGAGATAACAACCTCCATTGTGGACTGTAGTCGCCATAGAAATAGAATCAATTAGAATATGTTTCATGTAAAATACACCGTTGTGGACTGTCGCCATCATGCAAAATACACCGTTGTGGACCATATAGAAATAGAAATGTTTAGAATCAGTCGCCATAGAAATAGAATCAATTAGAATATGTTTCATGCAAAATACACCGTTGTGGACTGTAGTCGCCATAGAAATAGAATCAATTAGAATATGTTTCATGTAAAATACACCGTTGTGGACTGTAGTCGCCATAGAAATAGAATCAATTAGAATATGTTTCATGTAAAATACACCGTTGTGGACTGTAGTCGCCATAGAAATAGAATCAATTAGAATATGTTTCATGCCACATTCATACACATTGACAGATGATCAATAATACTAAATTATAATATTCTCTGTGAACTAGACTCATAACATTTGAAAAATAAAGAATACATTTCCAAAACCACTAAAGGCTATATTATGAAAATGTCCTGTCCAAAGAGTTTGTCTCTTTACCAGGGTTGGGGTCGATTCCATTTCAATTCAGAAAGTAAACCAAATTACGATTACAATTCAACATTTTACTAATTGTAAAGCATTGAAGAGTATTGAAATTGGAATAGAAATGTGGGTGTACAATCTCTGAATGGACTGGAATCGAATCGACCCGGCTCTCTTACTGCCCCAACGAGTGTCTCGAAACCAGTTCCATGCCACGATTCTGATTTTGGAGATGCACAAGTCTGTACCTTCTCTGCACTTCACTGCATATGGAAAGCTGTATCCACTGCATACACTGGATATGAACAATATTGACATTTGACACATATTTAGAGGTGCATTTTTACTCAATAAGAAGGTACATAATACGCGGTTGATAATGTACATATGATGTATAAATACGAACAGTCAAAAAGTATCAAACTATCTACCGTTTTATGTATTGTTTTTTTTGAAAACCAAAAAAGAACATCTCTGTGTTAACTGTAAGGGCTGACACACACACACTGGCAACACATCCCACACAGAGCTAACGGAGGAATGCCACGTTTCGTACGCCTTTACCTCTACCACCTCCGCCGCACCTTCCCTATTCAAACACGTTGGGTTGGCTTCGTCCTTTTACTCTGCATTGCTCAGTGTGAAAGGTTCCTAAAGTCTCTGGGTAAATACATTGTGTCGTGTGCCTGTCTACTTGTCGGCCACCACCTCAGATTCGTCCTTTTACTCTGCATTGCTCAGTGTGAAATGTTCCTAAAGTCTCTGGGTAAATACATTGTGTCGTGTGCCTATTTGGTCTACTTGTCGGCCACCACCTCAGATTTGTCCTTTTACTCTGCATTGCTCAGTGTGAAAGGTTCCTAAAGTCTCTGGGTAAATACATTGTGTCGTGTGCCTATTTGGTCTACTTGTCGGCCACCACCTCAGATATGTCCTCGGGCCGGACCGACTTGACTGTTGACTCCATGTCGGTGATCCTCTGTTTAATCTTGCCCTGGCCGGATGTGAACTCAGCCATGATCTTGGCCAACTTGGACGTCATGATTTCCATATTACTCTCCAGCCTGAGGATCTTCTCCTCCATGTCCTTGGGGTCGGCACCTGCATTAGCGATTTCCTCATCGATCATGTTGTCCTTCATCAGCGTAGCCTTTCCCTTCTCTTCCAGGATCTTCTTGGCTTCGGGATACTCGGTGAGAGCCTCCATGAGATCATCTTTCGACAGAGCGAAGAGGTCAGAGTAACCCACGCTCCTGATATTGGCCGTTCTCCTGTTACCAGCTTTGGAACCCTTGATGCCTAGGATACTGATATCTCCAAAGTACGCTCCGTCGCTGAGCACACACCACTGTGTCACCCCGTCTTCCGCAACCACAGCTAGCTTCCCTTCCTTAATGATGTACATCTCTCTGCCAATGTCTCCCTTCTTACAGATGTAATCTCCTGGGGAGAACACCTGAGGCTGCAGCTTCATCACCAACTCAATAAGCAGCCCAGCCTCGCATTCCTGGAAGATTTTCACTTTCTTCAGGGTATCCAGATGGACGTCGATGGCAATCTCGGCCTTCAGCTTGTCCGGCAGGTTCTTCAGCACCTCCTTCTCATCGCAGGTCTTCTTCTCCGTCCAGAGGTAGTCAAACCACTTGATGACCCTGGCCTCCAGATCCTTGGAGACCTTACGGAACTGCATGTATTGCTTGATGGAGTCGATCTTAGCCTGGAAGTCTGCACGGTTTTTGTTCATGTTGGAGATCATGGCGCCGACATTACCGACAATGGTGGCGAAAATCAGCACGCCGATGAGGAAGTCGGCGACCACGAAGAGGTACTCAAAGTCCCTGACGGGGGGCGGGGTTTCTCCGATGGTGGTCAGGGTCAGGGTCGACCAATAGAGACAGTAGATGTACTTCCTGGAAAGGCGGCCGTGCTCAGGGTGACTGATGTTTGGGTACACCCAGGTGTCGGACCCGAACCCGATGGTCTTGGAGATGGCGAAGAAGATGCAGGCGTTCCAGTGGATGATGATCAGGATGTAAAGTACCAGGTTGCTGATTCGGAAAACGTTGGGGAAGCTGGTTCTGGTTTCTGTGCGGTCAAAGTACTCAAAGAGGCGGTTCATCTTTGCAAGCCGGTTTAGTCTGAGCTCGGGGTTGTTCATGCCCACTTTCAGAAAAAGCAGGTCTGTGGGTATCATTGAAATTACGTCCCATTTGAACTGTTCCGTTTGTTTGTATTTGTCTAGAAGCTTTTGTTTGTCTTTCACAAGCAGCCCCTGTTCCAAATAACCTTTTAAGATAATGAAGAGAAAATAATACAGTGAAAATCAAAAAATAAATCAAATAATCACAAACAAATGTTAATGAATTTTGACTGCATGGAAGTGTCTACTGCCTCTCTTGCTTGACAAATCACAAATGATCAAAGACACCCCTACTAGCGTTGGTTCAAATCCACACCGGTCTTCACACCGCAGCCCCACCGGTCTTCCCAGCCCCACCGGTCTTCCCAGCCCCACCGGTCTTCACATCCCAGCCCCACCGGTCTTCCCATCCCAGCCCCACCGGTCTTCCCAGCCCAGCCCCACCGGTCTTCCCATCCCAGCCCCACCGGTCTTCCCATCCCAGCCCCACCGGTCTTCCCATCCCAGCCCCACCGGTCTTCCCATCCCAGCCCCACCGGTCTTCCCAGCCCAGCCCCACCGGTCTTCCCAGCCCAGCCCCACCGGTCTTCCCATCCCAGCCCCACTGGTCTTCCCAGCCCCACCTGTCTTCCCAGCCCCACCGGTCTTCCCAGCCCCACCAGTCTTCCCAGCCCCACCGGTCTTCCCATCCCAGCCCCACCGGTCTTCCCAGCCCAGCCCCACCGGTCTTCCCAGCCCCACCAGTCTTCCCAGCCCCACCGGTCTTCCCAGCCCCACCTGTCTTCCCAGCCCCACCTGTCTTCCCAGCCCCACCGGTCTTCCCAGCCCCACCGGTCTTCCCAGCCCCACCGGTCTTCCCAGCCCCACCTGTCTTCCCAGCCCCACCGGTCATCCCAGCCCCACCGGTCTTCCCAGCCCCACCTGTCTTCCCAGCCCCACCGGTCATCCCAGCCCCACCGGTCTTCCCAGCCCCACCGGTCTTCACATCCCAGCCCCACTGGTCTTCCCAGCCCAGCCCCACCGGTCTTCCCATCCCAGCCCCACTGGTCTTCCCAGCCCCACCGGTCTTCACATCCCAGCCCCACCGGTCTTCCCAGCCCAGCCCCACCGGTCTTCCCATCCCAGCCCCACTGGTCTTCCCAGCCCCACCGGTCTTCCCATCCCAGCCCCACCGGTCTTCCCATCCCAGCCCCACCGGTCTTCCCATCCCAGCCCCACCTGTCTTCCCATCCCAGCCCCACCGGTCTTCCCAGCCCAGCCCCACCGGTCTTCAGCCCCACCGGTCTTCCCAGCCCCACCGGTCTTCACATCCCAGCCCCACCGGTCTTCCCAGCCCCACCGGTCTTCCCATCCCCACCGGTCTTCCCATCCCCACCGGTCTTCCCAGCCCCACCGGTCTTCCCAGCCCCACCGGTCTTCCCAGCCCCACCGGTCTTCCCATCCCAGCCCCACCGGTCTTCCCATCCCATCCCCACCAGTCTTCACAGCCCCACCGGTCTTCCCAGCCCCACCGGTCTTCCCAGCCCCACCTGTCTTCCCAGCCCCACCTGTCTTCCCAGCCCCACCGGTCTTCCCAGCCCCACCGGTATTCCCAGCCCCACCGGTCTTCCCAGCCCCACCGGTCTTCCCAGCCCAGCCCCACCGGTCATCCCAGCCCAGCCCCACCGGTCATCCCAGCCCCACCGGTCATCCCAGCCCAGCCCCACCGGTCATCCCAGCCCCACCGGTCTTCCCAGCCCCACCGGTCTTCCCAGCCCCACCGGTCTTCACATCCCAGCCCCACCGGTCTTCCCATCCCAGCCCCACCGGTCTTCCCAGCCCAGCCCCACCGGTCTTCCCATCCCAGCCCCACCGGTCTTCCCATCCCAGCCCCACCGGTCTTCCCATCCCAGCCCCACCGGTCTTCCCATCCCAGCCCCACCGGTCTTCAGCCCCACCGGTCTTCAGCCCCACCGGTCTTCAGCCCCACCGGTCTTCAGCCCCACCGGTCTTCCCAGCCCCACCGGTCTTCCCAGCCCCACCGGTCTTCCCAGCCCCACCGGTCTTCCCAGCCCCACCGGTCTTCCCAGCCCAGCCCCACCGGTCTTCCCAGCCCAGCCCCACCGGTCTTCCCAGCCCAGCCCCACCGGTCTTCCCAGCCCCACCGGTCTTCCCAGCCCCACCGGTCTTCCCATCCCAGCCCCACCGGTCTTCCCATCCCAGCCCCACCGGTCTTCCCATCCCAGCCCCACCGGTCTTCCCATCCCAGCCCCACCGGTCTTCCCATCCCAGCCCCACCGGTCTTCCCATCCCAGCCCCACCGGTCTTCCCACCCCAGCCCCACCGGTCTTCCCAGCCCCACCGGTCTTCAGCCCCACCGGTCTTCCCATCCCCACCGGTCTTCCCAGCCCCACCGGTCTTCCCAGCCCCACCGGTCTTCCCAGCCCCACCGGTCTTCCCAGCCCCACCGGTCTTCCCATCCCAGCCCCACCGGTCTTCCCATCCCAGGCCCACCGGTCTTCCCATCCCAGCCACCGGTCTTCCCATCCCAGGCCCACCGGTCTTCCCATCCCAGCCCCACCGGTCTTCCCATCCCAGCCCCACCGGTCTTCCCATCCCAGCCCCACCGGTCTTCCCATCCCAGCCCCACCGGTCTTCCCAGCCCAGCCCCACCGGTCTTCCCAGCCCCACCGGTCTTCACAGCCCCACCGGTCTTCCCAGCCCAGCCCCACCGGTCTTCCCAGCCCCACCAGTCTTCACAGCCCCACCGGTCTTCACAGCCCCACCGGTCTTCACAGCCCCACCTGTCTTCCCAGCCCCACCGGTCTTCCCAGCCCCACCGGTCTTCCCAGCCCCACCGGTCTTCACAGCCCCACCGGTCTTCCCATCCCAGCCCCACCGGTCTTCCCATCCCAGCCCCACCGGTCTTCCCATCCCAGGCCCACCGGTCTTCCCATCCCAGCCACCGGTCTTCCCATCCCAGGCCCACCGGTCTTCCCATCCCAGCCCCACCGGTCTTCCCATCCCAGCCCCACCGGTCTTCCCATCCCAGCCCCACCGGTCTTCCCATCCCAGCCCCACCGGTCTTCCCATCCCAGCCCCACCGGTCTTCCCAGCCCAGCCCCACCGGTCTTCCCAGCCCCACCAGTCTTCACAGCCCCACCGGTCTTCCCAGCCCAGCCCCACCGGTCTTCCCAGCCCCACCAGTCTTCACAGCCCCACCGGTCTTCCCAGTCCCACCTGTCTTCACAGCCCCACCTGTCTTCCCAGCCCCACCGGTCTTCCCAGCCCCACCGGTCTTCACAGCCCCACCGGTCTTCCCAGCCCCACCTGTCTTCCCAGCCCCACCTGTCTTCCCAGCCCCACCGGTCTTCCCAGCCCCACCGGTCTTCCCAGCCCCACCGGTCTTCCCAGCCCCACCGGTCTTCCCAGCCCAGCCCCACCGGTCTTCCCAGCCCAGCCCCACCGGTCTTCCCAGCCCCACCGGTCTTCCCAGCCCCACCGGTCTTCCCAGCCCCACCGGTCTTCACATCCCAGCCCCACCGGTCTTCACATCCCAGCCCCACCGGTCTTCCCATCCCAGCCCCACCGGTCTTCCCAGCCCAGCCCCACCGGTCTTCCCATCCCAGCCCCACTGGTCTTCCCAGCCCAGCCCCACCGGTCTTCCCATCCCAGCCCCACCGGTCTTCCCATCCCAGCCCCACCGGTCTTCCCAGCCCAGCCCCACCGGTCTTCAGCCCCACCAGTCTTCACAGCCCCACCGGTCTTCCCAGCCCCACCGGTCTTCCCAGCCCCACCGGTCTTCCCATCCCATCCCCACCAGTCTTCCCAGCCCAGCCCCACCGGTCTTCCCAGCCCAGCCCCACCGGTCTTCCCAGCCCAGCCCCACCGGTCTTCCCAGCCCCACCGGTCTTCCCAGCCCCACCGGTCTTCCCAGCCCCACCGGTCTTCCCAGCCCCACCGGTCTTCCCAGCCCCACCGGTCTTCCCATCCCAGCCCCACCGGTCTTCCCATCCCAGCCCCACCGGTCTTCCCATCCCAGCCCCACTGGTCTTCCCACCCCAGCCCCACCGGTCTTCCCAGCCCCACCGGTCTTCAGCCCCACCGGTCTTCCCATCCCCACCGGTCTTCCCAGCCCCACCGGTCTTCCCAGCCCCACCGGTCTTCCCATCCCAGCCCCACCGGTCTTCCCATCCCAGCCCCACCGGTCTTCCCATCCCAGCCCCTCCGGTCTTCCCAGCCCAGCCCCACCGGTCTTCCCATCCCCACCGGTCTTTCCAGCCCCACCGGTCTTCCCATCCCAGCCCCACCGGTCTTCCCATCCCAGGCCCACCGGTCTTCCCATCCCAGCCACCGGTCTTCCCATCCCAGGCCCACCGGTCTTCCCATCCCAGCCCCACCGGTCTTCCCATCCCAGCCCCACCGGTCTTCCCATCCCAGCCCCACCGGTCTTCCCAGCCCAGCCCCACCGGTCTTCCCAGCCCCACCAGTCTTCACAGCCCCACCGGTCTTCCCAGCCCAGCCCCACCGGTCTTCACAGCCCCACCGGTCTTCCCAGTCCCACCTGTCTTCCCAGCCCCACCGGTCTTCCCAGCCCCACCGGTCTTCCCAGCCCCACCGGTCTTCACAGCCCCACCGGTCTTCCCAGCCCCACCTGTCTTCCCAGCCCCACCGGTCTTCCCAGCCCCACCGGTCTTCCCAGCCCCACCAGTCTTCCCAGCCCCACCGGTCTTCCCAGCCCCACCGGTCTTCCCAGCCCAGCCCCACCGGTCTTCCCAGCCCAGCCCCACCGGTCTTCCCAGCCCCACCGGTCTTCCCAGCCCCACCGGTCTTCCCAGCCCCACCGGTCTTCCCAGCCCCACCGGTCTTCCCAGCCCCACCGGTCTTCACATCCCAGCCCCACCGGTCTTCACATCCCAGCCCCACCGGTCTTCCCAGCCCAGCCCCACCGGTCTTCCCATCCCAGCCCCACCGGTCTTCCCAGCCCCACCGGTCTTCCCATCCCAGCCCCACCGGTCTTCCCATCCCAGCCCCACCGGTCTTCCCAGCCCAGCCCCACCGGTCTTCAGCCCCACCAGTCTTCACAGCCCCACCGGTCTTCCCAGCCCCACCTGTCTTCCCAGCCCCACCTGTCTTCCCAGCCCCACCTGTCTTCCCAGCCCCACCGGTCTTCCCAGCCCCACCGGTCTTCCCAGCCCCACCGGTCTTCCCAGCCCAGCCCCACCGGTCTTCCCAGCCCAGCCCCACCGGTCTTCCCAGCCCAGCCCCACCGGTCTTCCCAGCCCAGCCCCACCGGTCATCCCAGCCCAACCGGTCATCCCAGCCCCACCGGTCTTCCCAGCCCCACCGGTCTTCCCAGCCCCACCGGTCTTCCCAGCCCAGCCCCACCGGTCTTCCCATCCCAGCCCCACCGGTCTTCCCAGCCCCACCGGTCTTCCCATCCCAGCCCCACCGGTCTTCCCATCCCAGCCCCACCGGTCTTCCCAGCCCAGCCCCACCGGTCTTCCCATCCCAGCCCCACCGGTCTTCCCAGCCCAGCCCCACCGGTCTTCCCAGCCCAGCCCCACCGGTCTTCAGCCCCACCGGTCTTCAGCCCCACCGGTCTTCCCATCCCCACCGGTCTTCCCAGCCCCACCGGTCTTCCCAGCCCCACCGGTCTTCCCATCCCAGCCCCACCGGTCTTCCCATCCCAGCCCCACCGGTCTTCCCAGCCCCACCGGTTTTCCCAGCCCCACCGGTCTTCCCATCCCATCCCCACCGGTCTTCACAGCCCAGCCCCACCGGTCTTCCCAGCCCAGCCCCACCGGTCTTCCCAGCCCAGCCCCACCGGTCTTCCCAGCCCAGCCCCACCGGTCTTCCCATCCCAGCCCCACCGGTCTTCCCAGCCCCACCGGTCTTCCCATCCCAGCCCCACCGGTCTTCCCATCCCAGCCCCACCGGTCTTCCCATCCCAGCCCCACCGGTCTTCCCATCCCATCCCCACCGGTCTTCACAGCCCAGCCCCACCGGTCTTCCCAGCCCAGCCCCACCGGTCTTCCCAGCCCAGCCCCACCGGTCTTCCCAGCCCAGCCCCACCGGTCTTCCCAGCCCAGCCCCACCGGTCTTCCCAGCCCAGCCCCACCGGTCTTCCCAGCCCCACCGGTCTTCCCATCCCAGCCCCACCGGTCTTCCCATCCCAGCCCCACCGGTCTTCCCATCCCATCCCCACCAGTCTTCACAGCCCCACCGGTCTTCCCAGCCCAGCCCCACCGGTCTTCCCAGCCCCACCGGTCTTCACAGCCCCACCGGTCTTCCCAGCCCCACCGGTCTTCCCAGCCCAGCCCCACCGGTCTTCCCAGCCCCACCAGTCTTCACAGCCCCACCGGTCTTCCCATCCCAGCCCCACCGGTCTTCCCATCCCAGCCCCACCGGTCTTCCCATCCCAGCCCCACCGGTCTTCCCATCCCATCCCCACCAGTCTTCACAGCCCCACCGGTCTTCCCAGCCCCACCGGTCTTCCCAGCCCAGCCCCACCGGTCTTCCCAGCCCCACCGGTCTTCCCAGCCCCACCGGTCTTCACAGCCCCACCGGTCTTCCCAGCCCCACCGGTCTTCCCAGCCCAGCCCCACCGGTCTTCCCAGCCCAGCCCCACCGGTCTTCCCAGCCCCACCGGTCTTCCCAGCCCCACCGGTCTTCCCAGCCCCACCGGTCTTCCCAGCCCCACCGGTCTTCTCAGCCCCACCGGTCATCCCATCCCAGCCCCACCGGTCTTCCCAGCCCCACCAGTCTTCACAGCCCCACCGGTCTTCCCAGCCCCACCGGTCATCCCAGCCCCATCGGTCTTCACACTACATTCCCTCTAACTGTCTCCCTGCTCATCCCGGTCTATAATGTGTTTTTAGAAGAAGAACCTCACCTGTTCTAGACCTGACGAATGTGTCTGCGTAGTAGACGAAGTCTGAGGTGTAGTCCAGGACAATCCACAGCATTGTGTATGTGTTCTGGAGTTCGTTAAAACATGCCCTGTTGGACGGCAAAACAACAGTCAACAACAATATACAACATTTAAAAATGTTTAAAACAATTCAACAACAAAAATCGGATATATTCCCTTTGATATATTAAGATAAAATGAAGTGAACTGTACTGTATGAGAACAAACCGGGTCACTAGCATCATCAGGTTGTAGAAACATGGTGCTGCTATGATGGTGAGCCATGTGTAGTATTTGTCTGCTGATGGGTCCATGATCCAAATCTCTTTCCTGAAACATGACCGCACAGTTTTCAATCAAATCAAATCAAATTGATTTATATAGCCCTTCTTACATCAGCTGATATCTCAAAGTGTTGTACAGATACCCAGCCCAAAACCCCAAACAGCAAGCAATGCAGGTGTAGAAACAACTCCCTAGAAAGGCCAGAACCTAGGAAGAAACCTTGAGAGGAACCAGGCTATGAGGGGTGGCCTCAATCACAAAGGGGTTGAGTGACAAGATTGACCACCATCTTGCATATACAATACATTACAACGGAACAACATTTGTTAATGTCTGTTCTGACATTGTAGAATCAATGGCCACCATGTTCAATGTTGGTAAAACAAAGGCTACCCTTCTCTCCTGTGTGTGTTCTTACCGACACCCAAGTAGTGTTACTCCCACCTATCCATGTTTTATGTTAGTGTAGCAATGCTGCCAGATGTGCCTTATCCTTCACATCTTGGGGCAGACGACCAATCAGACTACAGTCATACTTACGGAGGCTCCTCCTTCTTCTTCTCCTCCTTCTTAGGCTCCTCCTTCTTAGGCTCCTCCTTCTTAGGCTCCTCCTCTTTCTCCTCCTCTTTCTTCTCATCTTCTTGCTCTTCCTGTTTTTTTTCCTCTTTCTTTATTTCGTCCTTCTTGTCATCTTTTTTGCTATGGATAATGGATGTTTATTTTTCATGTTGTTGTTAAGGATTAAGATGATCTATAAGTGACTTTCTAGGGTATTTATGGCAGACTATTGACAGACTATTGGTGGACTAATTGGCATACTATTGGTGGACTATCATAGTACAATATGAGCCAACGCTAGTGGAAAGGTCGTTACTTGCCTAGGGGGCATTGATACTCTACAGCAGGGTTCCCCAATAGGCGGCCCGCGGGCCGAATCTCATTTTATTTGCCTCCCCAAGTTTTCTGAACAATTTTT
This sequence comes from Oncorhynchus nerka, assembly GCF_034236695.1. NCBI lineage: Eukaryota > Metazoa > Chordata > Actinopteri > Salmoniformes > Salmonidae > Oncorhynchus > Oncorhynchus nerka. The sequence goes on from NC_088420.1 coordinate 2,064,271, forward strand.
ATTTTATTTTATCATTTTTGTTGTTGGACATGAAACAATGTAAAGTAAAATCACTAGGAAATCAGCTCAAAGTTATTTTAATTTAGAACATCTGTTTCCAAGTAGTCCCACGCATAAATAAAGCCATATGTGATCGTATCCCAATGTAATCAAGGTAGTAGATTATTCTGTTATCGTCAAATACTATATCTGATTGGGATTCTTGTGGTCAATTTGCAGTGTATTAAATATTTATTTATTTATAACTATGTTCTGGTCCCCCTGACCATCGGCCTATGCCTGAATGTAATTGTGGACCCCTGCTCTACAGAAACAGTAACAGGTCAATAATATCCAGTGGAAACAGTCCCATAGGGTTTCAGAGGGCCGTATGTGAAAGTGCAGGTTATACGACAGCCCTGTAGGTGGCAGCACCACTCCTATTTATGTTCACCATACAGTTCACTTCTCATGAGACTAACTTGAATTTTACATTGACATAAATATAAAATGGTATAGTTCACTGAATGTTGAATAAGGAGTATAAGTTTATACTTCATTGTACTTTTAGATCTTTTTGAAATACAATATCAAACAGTGGCCTAACCAGTATAATCAAGATCAGGACTTTCAACAATGCATTCTAAAGAAGACTAAAACTTCTATATGCGTAATCCATTAAAAGCTATTTAATAATGATCCCAAATGGGACCTCTCAAACAATGATAGTGTCTTTTCATTCTATAGCTGCAATCCAACTGGAGCAACTGCTATTGACATAGCAGATCTTTACATGCTTATCTATGTCTATAGAACTATTATACTATTATGTCTATAGAACTATTATGTCTGTAGAACTATTATGTCTATAGAACTATTATGTCTATAGAACTATTATGTCTGTAGAACTATTACACTACCAGAGATAGGTACACCTATAGTATCTTTGCAACACTCAGGATTTAAACTGATCATGCCGAACTACAGGGCAAATGTCTACCACGGACGAACACAATCGACAGAGGCTCTTACTGTCTATGGTCATACATGCTTATATGACTATACAACTACTGGTGTACAACTACACTATATACATACCAGGATTTACAGTGTACCAATAGGTTAAGACCTCTAACAGTTCCAGTGTCCTCTATAAACTAGTATTGAGGGCTACTTTCTACTTCCTGTCTAAAGAGCTACTTTCTACTTCCTCTCTAAAGAGCTACTTTCTACTTCCTCTCTAAAGAGCTACTTTCTACTTCCTGTCTAAAGAGCTACTTTCTACTTCCTGTCTAAAGAGCTACTTTCTACTTCCTGTCTAAAGAGCTACGTCTAGCTCCACTTACTCATCTGTGTTGTTGCAGTTGTTCATATTGTACATAGCCAGCGGCCATTGACTGACTTGGCTTGAGAGGGAAAAACAGGGACAGATTGGCAGGGTTAGTTAAATAATGACTCAAATTGAGCGTCGTTTATTTCAAATTGAGCATAATGTATTCATATTGAGCATAATGTATTCAAATTGAGCATAATGTATTCATATTGAGCATAATGTATTCAAATTGAGCATAATGTGTTCATATTGAGCATAATGTATTCATATTGAGCATAATGTATTCATATTGAGCATAATGTATTCAAATTGAGCATAATGTGTTCATATTGAGCATAATGTGTTCATATTGAGCATAATGTATTCATATTGAGCATAATGTATTCATATTGAGCATAATGTATTCATATTGAGCATAATGTGTTCATATTGAGCATAATGTATTCATATTGAGCATAATGTATTCATATTGAGCATAATGTATTCAGATTGAGCATAATGTATTCAAATTGAGCATAATGTATTCAGATTCATATTGAGCATAATGTATTCATATTGAGCATAATGTATTCAGATTGAGCATAATGTATTCAAATTGAGCATAATGTATTCATATTCATATTGAGCATAATGTATTCAGATTGAGCATAATGTGTTCAAATTGAGCATAATGTATTCAGATTGAGCATAATGTATTCAGATTGAGCATAATGTATTCAAATTGAGCATAATGTATTCAAATTGAGCATAATGTATTCAAATTGAGCATAATGTATTCATATTCATATTGAGCATAATGTATTCAGATTGAGCATAATGTGTTCAAATTGAGCATAATGTATTCAGATTGAGCATAATGTATTCAGATTGAGCATAATGTATTCAAATTGAGCATAATGTATTCAAATTGAGCATAATGTATTCAGATTGAGCATAATGTGTTCAAATTGAGCATAATGTATTCATATTGAGCATAATGTATTCATATTGCGCTTCATTTATTTCACAAACTGAGCATAATTTAATTCTAGTTTTCTCTGCGGATGTATTAGAATTCTCCTGAGTTATCTTAAGTTAAGATATTAAATCACAGGTCTATTCAAGTCATCTTAAGTTAAGATATTAAATCACAGGTCTATTAAAGGATATTCCAAGTTAGAGATTTTTAGTTTGTTTTCATTGAACTTTTTCCTTATACAGGTTAGGATCAGAAAATCTCTTTTGAGAGAAGAGAGACCTGTTCAAACTGTTTCTAGGGTTCACTCATCAAGACAGCTTTTTTTCGTTGAGTATAAAGCTGCTATATTCTGGTAACAGGTTTCCCAGAAATCCCAGGTTGGGTTGGAAGATTCCCGGAATGAGGACAAAAGAAGTGAAACCTCCACACACAAAAAATCAGCAGAATTTTGCAAATCCTAGTTGACCATCCCCATCTCTAGTCCAGACTTACTTCCTCTTGCGGACTCTGTCGGGGTATCCCAGTGACCGTGGGTTGCTCTCTCTGCCGGAGGCCTCTTTGAGCTCAGGGGTCCTGAAGCGCTCCAGGAAGGAGTCCGGTCTCTCCACCTCGCGGTGCATCCTGGGAGAGGCCCAGGTCCGCAGCATGAACAGGAAGTGAGAGAGTCTAGACAATCAGGTAAAACGACAACATAACACACTCTGTGTCTACGCTGCCGCTGGCTATGTCCCAAATGGCTCCCTATGAATGACTGAATAATTGGGTGAGATTCATTAAACATTAAACTAGTAGATAGTGATGGCGCTGACGTCATCCACAAATTCCTCTAGAAAACTCCCGATGGCTCATGTGAAGCCAGAAGTATTTCAATATGAAAGGCGCTATAATGCTGAATGGGGCTGAATTGCATAAGAAAATCACAAAGGATCATGGTGAATGTGGCTGTCACTAGCAAAGGATCATGGTAAATGTGGCTGTAACTAGCAAAGGATCATGGTGAATGTGGCTGTAACTAGCAAAGGATCATGGTAAATGTGGCTGTAACTAGCAAAGGATCATGGTAAATGTGGCTATAACTAGCAAAGGATCATGGTGAATGTGGCTGTGGCTGTAACTAGCAAAGGATCATGGTAAATGTGGCTGTAACTAGCAAAGGATCATGGTAAATGTGGCTGTAACTAGCAAAGGATCATGGTAAATGTGGCTGTAACTAGCAAAGGATCATGGTAAATGTGGCTATAACTAGCAAACGATCATGGTAAATGTGGCTGTAACTAGCAAAGGATCATGGTAAATGTGGCTGTAACTAGCAAAGGATCATGGTGAATGTGGCTGTAACTAGCAAAGGATCATGGTAAATGTGGCTATAACTAGCAAAGGATCATGGTAAATGTGGCTGTAACTAGCAAAGGATCATGGTAAATGTGGCTGTAACTAGCAAAGGATCATGGTAAATGTGGCTGTAACTAGCAAAGGATCATGGTAAATGTGGCTGTAACTAGCAAAGGATCATGGTAAATGTGGCTGTCACTAGCAAAGGATCATGGTAAATGTGGCTATAACTAGCAAAAGGATCATGGTGAATGTGGCTGTAACTAGCAAAGGATCATGGTAAATGTGGCTGTAACTAGCAAAGGATCATGGTAAATGTGGCTGTAACTAGCAAAGGATCATGGTAAATGTGGCTGTAACTAGCAAAGGATCATGGTGAATGTGGCTGTAAATAGCAAAGGATCATGGTAAATGTGGCTATAACTAGCAAAGGATCATGGTGAATGTGGCTGTGGCTGTAACTAGCAAAGGATCATGGTAAATGTGGCTGTAACTAGCAAAGGATCATGGTAAATGTGGCTGTAACTAGCAAAGGATCATGGTAAATGTGGCTATAACTAGCAAAGGATCATGGTAAATGTGGCTGTAACTAGCAAAGGATCATGGTAAATGTGGCTGTAACTAGCAAACGATCATGGTAAATGTGGCTGTAACTAGCAAAGGATCATGGTAAATGTGGCTGTAACTAGCAAAGGATCATGGTGAATGTGGCTGTAACTAGCAAAGGATCATGGTAAATGTGGCTATAACTAGCAAACGATCATGGTAAATGTGGCTGTAACTAGCAAAGGATCATGGTAAATGTGGCTGTAACTAGCAAAGGATCATGGTGAATGTGGCTGTAACTAGCAAAGGATCATGGTAAATGTGGCTATAACTAGCAAAGGATCATGGTAAATGTGGCTGTAACTAGCAAAGGATCATGGTAAATGTGGCTGTAACTAGCAAAGGATCATGGTAAATGTGGCTGTAACTAGCAAAGGATCATGGTAAATGTGGCTGTAACTAGCAAAGGATCATGGTAAATGTGGCTGTAACTAGCAAAGGATCATGGTGAATGTGGCTGTAACTAGCAAAGGATCATGGTGAATGTGGCTGTAAATAGCAAAGGATCATGGTCGGTGTAGTCGTTTTCATCCTGGCTGAGTGAGTCTAACAGGCCTGTGATTGGTCTGTGTCAGCAGATGGTCCTGTGTGACGACAAATGTAGTAGTCAGAATGGATCACTATTTCATTAAATATCTCCATTGGTCAAGAATTCACAGCCCAAAACGGGGGTCTAATTTTTAAAAAATGCTTCTAGGGCAGACCAGGGCTTTTGGCACCGCTAGGTTGCTATCCAATAGCAGACCAGGGCTTTTGGCACCGCTAGGTTGCTATCCAATAGCAGACCAGGGCTTTTGGCACCGCTAGGTTGCTATCCAATAGCAGACCAGGGCTTTTGGCACCGCTAGGTTGCTATCCAATAGCAGACCAGGGCTTTTGGCACCGCTAGGTTGCTATCCAATAGCAGACCAGGGCTTTTGGCACCGCTAGGTTGCTATCCAATAGCAGACCAGGGCTTTTGGCACCGCTAGGTTGCTATCCAATAGCAGACCAGGGCTTTGGCACCGCTAGGTTGCTATCCAATAGCAGACCAGGGCTTTTGGCACCGCTAGGTTGCTATCCAATAGCAGACCAGGGCTTTTGGCACCGCTAGGTTGCTATCCAATAGCAGACCAGGGCTTTTGGCACCGCTAGGTTGCTATCCAATAGCAGACCAGGGCTTTTGGCACCGCTAGGTTGCTATGCAATAGCAGACCAGGGCTTTTGGCACCGCTAGGTTGCTATGCAATAGCAGACCAGGGCTTTTGGCACCGCTAGGTTGCTATCCAATAGCAGACCAGGGCTTTTGGCACCACTAGGTTGCTATGCAATAGCAGACCAGGGCTTTTGGCACCGCTAGGTTGCTATGCAATAGCAGACCAGGGCTTTTGGCACCGCTAGGTTGCTATTCAATAGCAGACCAGGGCTTTTGGCACCGCTAGGTTGCTAGGCAGTAGCAGACCAGGGCTTTTGGCACCGCTAGGTTGCTAGGCAGTAGCAGACCAGGGCTTTTGGCACCGCTAGGTTGCTATGCAATAGCAGACCAGGGCTTTTGGCACCAGTAGGTTGCTATGCAGTAGCAGACCAGGGCTTTTGGCACCAGTAGGTTGCTATTCAATAGCAGACCAGGGCTTTTGGCACCAGTAGGTTGCTATTCAATAGCAGACCAGGGCTTTTGGCACCAGTAGGTTGCTATTCAATAGCAGACCAGGGCTTTTGGCACCAGTAGGTTGCTATTCAATAGCAGACCAGGGCTTTTGGCACCGCTAGGTTGCTATTCAATAGCAGACCAGGGCTTTTGGCACCGCTAGGCAGTAGCAGACCAGCAGGGCTCATGACCACACTAGTGAGATGGTGCGACACTACGAGGTGGGGGATACCTGGCCAGGGCTCCTGACCCTGTAAAGGAATCTCTGTGAGACTCTGTGTGTCTGATGGTTAACACGGAGGCAGAACCCTGAATCTCTGACGAGGTGTCCTCGCACTCTGACCTTAAAGAAATAGGAGATGGAGAGTGGGTCGTTAGGGAGAGAACATGACAGCAGTGACATACAGTATGTGTCCTGTTGCCCAGAGGACACAACAGTAGTACACTATATAGGGAATGGGGTGCCATTTGGGATTGCTACTGTAGGGAAGAGTGGGGTAAGTTGAGCCACCCCTGTTTCTAAGACACCATACACAAAATGTAAAGGACGAGGTCATCATTCTCAAGAAGAAACCACATGGGGGAAAAAACGGATTAGACCTCTAGTATGGGTGAATAAGTCAAATGTATTTATTGTGTTAGAGATTTCATTATGCTTTTCTCTAAACCAAAAGTAGAAACTTTTTTAATTTGTTCTATACATCATTTGGGGTCTCTATCAGCTTTAATATGGGGTCTTAAATCTAGCATGAAATAGCATTACTGTAGCTGTGTGGGCTAATATAGTCTAAATGTTTGCTTTGAAGAAAATTGAGCCAATTGAAATGTTTTCTTCCCAGCCGTAATTCAAGGCGTTATCACTGGGATATGAGGTAACAGCAGGGCCTATGATAAAAGTGTTTAAAAACAGTGTTTGGGAAATAAAGACAGACATGGTTTTAAAAGGTCGTGGTAATATTTCATTCAGTACAGACATGTGATTTACCCCATAAGTTGTGCCAAGAGACCACTTTCTTTTGTTGGACAAGCTGTTTTCAAAACTGTAATGTTAACATGAATTCTGATGATTATTTCTAGGGATACACATTATCCTGAAATATATGTAGATATCTGTGTTAGAAATAATCCTGTATTTCCCTTTATGGAGTGATGCTGGATGCAAAAAATGGCTCAATTTTACCCCACTCCCCCCTACACCCTCCCCTACACTCTCCCCTACACCCTCCCCTACACTCTCCCCTACACCCTCCGCTACACCCTCCCCTACACCCTCCGCTACACCCTCCCCTACACCCTCCCCTACACTCTCCCCTACACCCTCCGCTACACCCTCCCCTACACCCTCCCTACACTCTCCCCTACACCCTCCCCTACACCCTCCCCTACACCCTCCCCTACACCCTCCCCTACACCCTCCCCTACACTCTCCCCTACACCCTCCCCTACACCCTCCCCTACACCCTCCCCTACACCCTCCCCTACACCCTCCGCTACACCCTGCCCTACACCCTCCCCTACACTCTCCCTACACCCTCCCCTACACCCTCCGCTACACCCTCCCCTACACCCTCCCCTACACCCTCCCCTACACTCTCCCCTACACCCTCCCCTACACCCTCCCCTACACCCTCCGCTACACCCTCCCCTACACCCTCCGCTACACCCTCCCTACACTCTCCCCTACACTCTCCCCTACACCCTCCCCTACACCCTCCCCTACACCCTCCGCTACACCCTCCCCTACACCCTCCCCTACACTCTCCCCTACACCCTCCCCTACACCCTCCGCTACACCCTCCCCTACACCCTCCCCTACACTCTCCCCTACACCCTCCCCCTACACTCTCCCCTACACCCTCCCCTACACCCTCCCCTACACCCTCCGCTACACCCTCCCCTACACTCTCCCTACACCCTCCCCTACACCCTCCCTACACCCTCCGCTACACCCTCCCTACACCCTCCGCTACACTCTCCCCTACACTCTCCCCTACACCCTCCCCTACACCCTCCCCTACACTCTCCCCTACACCCTCCCCTACACTCTCCCCTACACCCTCCCCTACACCCTCCCCTACACCCTCCCCTACACCCTCCGCTACACCCTCCCCTACACTCTCCCTACACCCTCCCCTACACTCTCCCCTACACCCTCCCCTACACTCTCCCCTACACCCTCCCCTACACCCTCCCCTACACTCTCCCCTACACTCTCCCCTACACCCTCCCCTACACCCTCCCCTACACTCTCCCCTACACCCTCCCCTACACTCTCCCCTACACTCTCCCCTACACCCTCCCCTACACTCTCCCCTACACTCTCCCTACACCCTCCCCTACACTCTCCCCTACACCCTCCCTACACCCTCCCCTACACTCTCCCTACACTCTCCCCTACACTCTCCCCTACACTCTCCCCTACACCCTCCCCACACCCTCCCCTACACTCTCCCCTACACCCTCCCCTACACCCTCCCCTACACCCTCCCCTACACCCTCCCCTACACTCTCCCTACACCCTCCCCTACACTCTCCCTACACTCTCCCCTACACTCTCCCCTACACCCTCCGCTACACTCTCCCCTACACCCTCCGCTACACTCTCCCCTACACTCTCCCCTACACTCTCCCCTACACCCTCCCCTACACTCTCCCCTACACTCTCCCCTACACCCTCCCCTACACTCTCCCCTACACCCTCCCCCTCCCCTACACCCTCCCCCTCCCCTACACTCTCCCCTACACCCTCCCCTACACTCTCCCCTACACTCTCCCCTACACCCTCCCCTACACCCTCCCCTACACCCTCCCCTACACTCTCCCCTACACTCTCCCCTACACCCTCCCCTACACTCTCCGCTACACCCTCCCCTACACCCTCCCCTACACTCTCCCCTACACCCTCCCCTACACTCTCCCCTACACCCTCCCCTACACCCTCCCCTACACCCTCCCCTACACTCTCCCCTACACCCTCCCCTACACTCTCCCCTACACCCTCCCCTACACTCTCCCCTACACGTACAGTACACTGTCGACATGTCTCAATCCACAAGGTAGACAGCAGGCAGCTGTTTTTGGATCGAGACACAGCCTAAATGTTCATGCACCACATACTGAATTCATGGAGCTCAACCTAAACCTTTTGATTTGGGTACGTCCAAAATGGCACCCTATTCCCCGAATCCTTTGGAACCTTGATCAAGAGTAGAGAACTATATAGGGACCAGTGTACCTTTTAGGAGGCAGAAGCTCATTGGCTCTCAAGCGTTCTGTAGCGACCTCTGACCTTGGGGTTCCGTTCTCAATGGAGTCCAGATTGTCATTTGGCGTGCAGAGAGATGGCCGTTGCCGGGTCGTTGCCGGGTAGGACTGGTCTGTGCAGATCTTTGCCATGCTGACTCCTAAGGTTCTGCTGGGCAGGGGCCTCCAGCCATCCAACAAGACACTGTAGAGGTCAAGGGGTCATAGACCACAATCAATCAATTACATGTATTTTATGAAGCCCTTTTAATATCAGTAGCTGATGTCACAAAGTGCTTTACAGATACCCAGCCTAAAACCACAGAGAGCAAGCAGAAGCACAGTGGCTAGGAAAAACTCCCTAGAAGGCAGGAACCTATACCCAGCCTAAAACCACAAAGACCAAGCAGAAGCACAGTGGCTAGGAAAAACTCCCTAGAAGGCAGGAACCTATACCCAGCCTAAAACCACAAAGACCAAGCAGAAGCACAGTGGCTAGGAAAAACTCCCTAGAAGGCAGGAACCTATACCCAGCCTAAAACCACAGAGACCAAGCAGAAGCACAGTGGCTAGGAAATACTCCCTAGAAGGCAGGAACCTATGAAGAAACCTAGAGAGGAACCAGACTCTGAGGAGTAGCCAGTCCTTTTCTAGCTGTGCCGGGTGGAGATTATAAAAGGTCAGCCAATCGATGATCAGTTCACAGGTGAAACCTGCTCGGACATCACAAAACGCGTAACCTGCATGTATATGAAAGTAACTGGGCGTGTGGACAGCTAGAAAATAGGCTTTCGTCTTATATCTGTGTTTGGTTCCATTCATTCTCATCAATCTTTCAATGTTCCTTTCTTTACATTTCACATTACAGTAGTCATTTAGCAGACGCGCAAGAGCAATTTACAGTTGAATGTATTTGTTTTTCTTTTCGTTAAAATCCCCATGAAACATTTAGAAAAGTAAGACTACAGTATGTCTGACTATAACTGCTAGTCGTAATGTAATCACCACCTGGTACATCTTAATTCCATTAAGATTCTCCATCATGAGATTGAATCAGATGCTAGGCTGTAGATGTGAGATTGGAGATGACAGATTAGAGGAGGCTCAGTATCTGTCCCATGTGGTACACTCTTACCTTCATAGTTATAGCGCATTACTTATGACCAGAGCCCAGCATAGGACTCTACCCACAGGACTCTACCCATAGGACTCTACCCATAGGACTCTACCCACAGGACTCTACCCACAGGACTCTACCCATAGGACTCTACCCATAGGACTCAACCCACAGGACTCTACCCATAGGGAAACCCATAGTTCTCTACCCACAGGACTCTACCCACAGGACTCTACCCATAGGACTCTACCCATAGGACTCTACCCACAGGACTCTACCCACAGGACTCTACCCACAGGACTCTGCCCACAGGACTCTGCCCACAGGACTCTACCAACATAACTCTACCCATAGGGAAATCCATAGGACTCTACCCACAGGACTCTACCCACAGGACTCTGCCCACAGGACTCTACCAACATAACTCTACCCATAGGGAAACCCATAGGACTCTACCCATAGGGAAATCCATAGGACTCTACCCACAGGACTCTACCCATAGGACTCTACCCACAGGACTCTACCCATAGGACTCTACCAACATAACTCTACCCATAGGGAAACCCATAGGACTCTACCCATAGGGAAACCCATAGGACTCTACCCATAGGACTCTAACCATAGGGAAACCCATAGGACTCTACCCACAGGACTCTACCCATAGGGAAACCCATAGGACTCTACCCACAGGACTCTACCCATAGGGAAACCCATAGGACTCTACCCATAGGGAAACCATAGGGTTCTACCCACAGGTCTCTACCCACAGGACTCTACCCACAGGGAAACCCACAGGGCTCTACCCACAGGGCTTCTACCCATAGGGTTCTACCCACAGGGTTTCTACCCATAGGGCTCTACCCACAGGGTGTCTACCCATAGGACTCTACCCACAGGGTGTCTACCCACAGTGTTTCTACCCATAGGTTTCTACCCACAGGGTTTCTACCCATAGGGCTCTACCCACAAGGTTTCTACCCACGGGACTCTACCCACAGGGTTTCTACCCACAGGACTCTCATCAAAAGTAGTGCAGTTGAAAAGGAACAGGATGTCATTTGGGAAGCACACCTGTTGTCATGACGAGGGTTATTCTGGCTGACAGAAAAAAACATTTTCAAAGTGACAATCAAGGCAGGCCATCTGAGAGGGGAGCAAGACTTCAGGAGGCTCCTAAAAATACATCCTGATTAAGTCTTAAACACTAAACAGGATCAGTGCCCTGGGCCCTCTGAAAGATCACCTGCCACAGATTTAGAAGAACCATGCCCTATAGGCTATAGGTAGGCCCTGTAGCTGGGCCCTGTAGCTGGGCCCTGTAGCTGGGCCCTGTAGCTAGGCCCTGTGGCTAGGCCCTGTGGATAGGCCCTGTGGCTAGGCCCTGTAGCTGGGCCCTGTAGCTGGGCCCTGTAGCTAGGTCCTGTAGCTGGGCCCTGTAGCTGGGCCCTGTAGCTAGGTCCTGTAGCTAGGTCCTGTAGCTAGGCCCTGTAGCTAGGCCCTGTGGCTAGGCCCTGTGGCTAGGCCCTGCAGCTAGGCTCTGTAGCTAGGCTCTGTAGCTAGGCCCTGTAGCTAGGCCCTGTGTTTCATCAGGTCTACAGGTCCATAAAAATATAACTTTTCTAGTTCTGTGGACACGTATAGACTATTTGAAGGACCTCATTTTAAGGACATGTAGTATGGGTGAATAAGATATTTTACAGAATCACCCTGAAAGATCTCTAGTATGAGTGAATAAGACATTTTAAGACATTTTACAGATTCACCCTGAAAGACCTCTAGTATGAGTGAATAAGATGTTTTATTGTTAAAGGTGATTTTCGAGGAACAGTTCATTAGCCATTGGCTTCTGGGAAGAGATTAGCGTACTTAGCCTGTCCTTGCAGAGAACACTTAGTAATGTATCCAAAATGCACTGGCTGAGACGGAGATTTTCTGAGCTTGCCCAGCCTGATCTAAATACAGCCATTCTGACTGGTACTACTGGTGCTGTTCAGTGTTGAGAACCACACTGATGGTTTCATGATACCGTCATTGGACTACATAACAACTGCATCATTCTGCTCTTATTAAAAGCTTTAAGGTAGCTGAATGGAGAACCTTGGATCAAAGGCAGCTGAATGGAGAACCTTGGATCAAAGGTAGCTGAATGGAGAACCTTGGATCAAAGGTAGCTGAATGGAGAACCTTGGATCAAAGGTAGCTGAATGGAGATCCTTGGATCAAAGGTAACTGAATGGAGAACATTGGATCAAAGGTAGCTGAATGGAGAACCTTGGATCAAGGGTAACTGAATGGAGAACATTGGATCAAAGGTAGCTGAATGGAGAACCTTGGATCAAAGGTAACTGAATGGAGAACATTGGATCAAAGGTAACTGAATGGAGAACCATGGATCAAATGTAACTGAATGGAGAACCATGGATCAAAGGTAGCTGAATGGAGAACCATGGATCAAATGTAAAGGAATGGAGAACCTTGGATCAAATGTAGCTGAATGGAGAACCTTGAATTAAAATAAAGTGACAGGCCTTATAAAGTAAAACAACATTAAAAGAAAAGAGAACCATCAGAACACTGATTTACATTCATCGGGGCCTAGCTACAGGGCCTAGCTACAGGGCCTAGCCACAGGGCCGAGCCACAAGGCCTAGCTACAGGGCCTAGCTACAGGGCCTAGCCACAGGGCCTAGCCACAGGGCCGAGCCACAGGGCCTAGCCACAGGGCCGAGCCACAGGGCCTAGCTACAGGGCCGAGCCACAAGGCCGAGCCACAGGGCCTAGCTACAGGGCCTAGCCACAGGGCCTAGCCACAGGGCCTAGCCACAGGGCCGAGCCACAGGGCCGAGCCACAGGGCCGAGCCACAGGGCCGAGCCACAGGGCCTAGCCACAGGGTCATTAATCAGTCAAATTGTGAATAGAATAGAAAGTGATCAACTGTTCATTAATATGGGAAAAAGGTTTAATGTTGACATTATAATGAATGTTTTTTTTTATTTTATGACCTGTGGTGTGGACAGAGAGTCAGAGACCACAGACCTGTGGTGTAGACAGAGAGTCAGAGACCACAGACCTGTGGTGTAGACAGAGAGTCAGAGACCACAGACCTGTGGTGTGGACAGAGAGTCAGAGACCACAGACCTGTGGTGTAGACAGAGTCAGAGACCACAGACCTGTGGTGTAGACAGAGAGTCAGAGACCACAGACCTGTGGTGTAGACAGAGAGTCAGAGACCACAGACCTGTGGTGTAGACAGAGAGTCAGAGACCACAGACCTGTGGTGTAGACAGAGAGTCAGAGACCTGTGGTGTAGACAGAGAGTCAGAGACCACAGACCTGTGGTGTAGACAGAGAGTCAGAGACCACTGACCTGTGGTGTAGACAGAGTCAGAGACCACAGACCCGTGGTGTAGACAGAGAGTCAGAGACCACAGACCTGTGGTGTGGACAGAGAGTCAGAGACCACAGACCTGTGGTGTAGACAGAGTCAGAGACCACTGACCTGTGGTGTAGACAGAGAGTCAGAGACCACAGACCTGTGGTGTAGACAGAGAGTCAGAGACCACAGACCTGTGGTGTAGACAGAGAGTCAGAGACCACAGACCTGTGGTGTAGACAGAGAGTCAGAGACCACTGACCTGTGGTGTAGACAGAGTCAGAGACCACAGACCCGTGGTGTAGACAGAGAGTCAGAGACCACAGACCTGTGGTGTAGACAGAGAGTCAGAGACCATTTACCTGTGGTGTAGACAGAGAGTCAGAGACCACAGACCTGTGGTGTAGACAGAGAGTCAGAGACCACTGACCTGTGGTGTAGACAGAGAGTCAGAGACCACAGACCTGTGGTGTAGACAGAGAGTCAGAGACCACAGACCCGTGGTGTAGACAGAGAGTCAGAGACCACTGACCTGTGGTGTAGACAGAGAGTCAGAGACCACAGACCCGTGGTGTAGACAGAGAGTCAGAGACCATTTACCTGTGGTGTGGATAGTAAAACATGTAAAAGAAGAGACCATTGTGTTTATTTCCCTGTGAATTTACATTTCACCCGAAAGAATGTCCTCTTTTCAAGTAAATCGCCAGAAAGTTCATTCAAATCAAAGTGCTGTCAAATTTAAAATATTCCCAATTATTGATAGCAATCAATGGGAGCCTATGCTAATAATAGCATGGTTATGAATAGGCTATAGGTTGGTTTTGACCTCACGTGGCTAATATTTGATTCCATGTTTATTGATTGACTATAAATCTGTACAGTGACTAAGAGAGCTTCCGTTTTGATTGTCTTTCTCAATTCAAAACGTTTTTTTTTTTTTAAAGTCATTCAACTTGTGAATGTAAACGTCACTGAAATAACTTTCTGTTTTAAAGTAAAAGTCCCGAAAATCAATGCTATGACAAAAATATCTAGTCCCACATGGTTATGTCTGTATATGGGATATAGTATAGGTGGGTCGTAATTCATTTACTGAGATCAACATTCTGTTGACCTCAAGTGACACTGTCTTTGCATGTTTATCAGGGTCATGGGTATTTTTCCATTTACATTCAGAACGTAAACCCATTTCCAAATTCACATTTTCCCCCATTGAAAAACTTTGGAGAGAATTTGAATGTCAGTTAACTTCCAGAATAGACTGGAATTGAAATATAATTGACCACACTCCTGATGTTTATTCATTTCGTGATGGAGTGATCTGATCTGTGGTGTGAAGACCACTGCTGTTAACACGTGTACCTACAGATTAGTGGTAGATAATACCATGGCTTTAAGCTCTGCTCAAGCAGATCCCAGTTAGGTAAACTCCGAATATACATGCGCATATAGCAGTACCATCGATCTTAAACATTTCAGCGTCTTCACATAGCCTGTAACATAATTACAGTCCATTAAGTATCTCTATGGTAGGCAATTAACGTTCTTTGTTTAACTTAAACTGACAAAACATGTAGCCTATGATGTGGCGCTCTCTTTAGACAATAACCTGGTAGTCGTTTGTCAAACACTAATAGGTATATAGTTACAGACGTTCACACAGCATCTAGACTATCCTGTGTCTTCGGCTAAAGCAACAGTAGCTCACCTGAATGTAGCCTGGTCCTCTCCTCACGCTGTGTTGCACATCATTCCTCACAGATTGACATTGAATAATTCCATTTTTCAGAAATAATTGTAATCCTACGTCGTTTGGTCGTTAGTTGTTGTCCTGTGAGGAAAGAAAATCATAATCCCAATTGTAATCCAAAAAAATGTAGTGAGTGACTTTCAGAACAGGCTTTCAGTGGTACATTCACCATCACGGACAGCGCGCTAATAGGAGATCACTGAGCTGTCTGGTAGGGCGGAGTCTCTCGGTGCTCCAAGTCATCAATATTCAACAGGCAAACAATCTGGCTTTTTTTTTTTGTCAAATCAAATCAAATGTATTTATAAAGCCCTTCTGACATCAGCTGATATATCAAAGTGCTGTACAGAAACCCAGCCTAAAACCCCAAACAGCAAGCAATGCAGGTGTAGAAGCACGGTGGCTAGGAAAAACTCCCTAGAAAGGCCAAAACCTAGGAAGAAACCTAGAGAGGAACCAGGCGTGCCGGGTGGAGATTATAACAGAACATGGCCAAGATGTTCAAATGTTCATAAATGACCAACATGGTCAAATATTAATAATCACAGTGGTTGTCGAGGGTCCAACAAGTCAGCACCTCAGGAGTAAATGTCAGTTGGTTTTTCATAGCCGATCATTCAGAGTATCTCTACCGCTCCTGCTGTCTCTAGAGAGTTGAAAACAGTAGGTCTGGGACAGGTAGCACGTCCGGTGAACAGGTCAGGGTTCCATAGCTGCAGGCAGAACAGTTGAAACTGGAGCAGCAACACGGCCAGGTGGACTGGGGACAGCAAGGAGTCATCAGGCAGGTTGTCCTGAGGCATGGTCCTAGGGCTCAGGTCCTCTGAGAGAGAGAAAGAGAAAGAGAAAGAAAGAGAGAAAAAGAGAATTAGAAAGAGCATACTTAAATTCACACAGGACACCGGATAAGACAGCAGAAGTAGACTGCTGGTCAGGAGACACTGTGGCCCCATCCGATGATACCCCCGGACAGGGCCAAACAGGTAGGATTTAACCCCACCCACTTTGACAAATCACAACCCCCACACCACTAGAGGGATATCTTCAACCACCAACTTACCATCCTGAGACAAGGCCGAGTATTGCCCACAAACCCAACGGGAGGCGGCAACCCAATAATGGTTGGTGCGGAGCCTCTTGGTGCTCCAATTCATCAATATTCAACAGGCAAAGAATCTGGCATTTTTTTAATGGTAGGGGTGGAGCCTCTTGGTGCTCCAATTCATCAATATTCAACAGGCAAAGAATCTGGCTTTTTTTTAATCAACGATGCTGTCGTATAATTACAATACTAGAATGGACACGAACGTCATGAACAAAGTACACTGGGAGGAATCACACTACAAAGTACACTGGGGGGAATCACACTACAAAGTACACTGGGGGGAATCACACTATAAAGTACACTGGGGGGAATCACACTATAAAGTACACTGGGGGGAATCACACTACAAAGTACACTGGGGGGAATCACACTACAAAGTACACTGGGGGGAATCACACTCTAAAGTGCACTGGGGGGAATCACACTACAAAGTACACTGGGAGGAATCACACCCTATCTTACGGCTGGTATCTGAAGGCTGGTATCTGACGGCTGGTATCTGACGGCTGGTATCTGAAGGCTGGTATCTGACGGCTGGTATCTGACGGCTGGTATCTGACGGCTGGTATCTGACGGCTGGTATCTGACGGCTGGTATCTGAAGGCTGGTATCTGAAGGCTGGTATCTGAAGGCTGGTATCTGACGGCTGGTATCTGACGGCTGGTATCTGACGGCTGGTATCTGACGGCTGGTATCTGAAGGCTGGTATCTGAAGGCTGGTATCTGAAGGCTGGTATCTGAAGGCTGGTATCTGACGGCTGGTATCTGACGGCTGGTATCTGAAGGCTGGTATCTGACGGCTGGTATCTGACGGCTGGTATCTGACGGCTGGTATCTGACGGCTGGTATCTGACGGCTGGTATCTGAAGGCTGGTATCTGAAGGCTGGTATCTGAAGGCTGGTATCTGACGGCTGGTATCTGACGGCTGGTATCTGACGGCTGGTATCTGACGGCTGGTATCTGACGGCTGGTATATTGTTGCTGGGTTTTGTTATTATTCCTGTTCATGTCGTGGTACCGGTATTCTTCCCACACCATAGTATGGTGTCTATACTGGTGTTATCTTGTATTAAATACCTTGTCCACGCATCTCAGCTCTCCTGCTCCTGACTCATTGTACCAATTACCCACAGCCTTGAAACATGGAATGACCACATCAATCTTGAGACTACAGATTTGTTTGGATGCATTTGTTGTTTGTTTTGGTTGTGTTTCAGATTAATTCAGGATTATTTGTAATCGTGGTAGTGTCCACATGAATGTAGAAGTGTTTAGAAACATATTGTGTTCTTATTTACAATTTAAGGGACTCCAAAAATGACAATACATTATTTACCATGAATTTCTACTGGGCACAAAATAATCTGAAACAACCAAAACAAAACAGAAAATGCGTCCAACAAATGTGTGTAGAGTCACAAGCTTGATGTAGTCATTCCATGCTGTGAATATGGGACCAAATCCTACTTTAATACACATACAGTATGTGAAGTTGTCCCAATACTTTTGGTTCCCTAAAATGGGGGCACTTTGTACAAAAAGTGCTGTAATTTCTGAACGGTTGACAAAATACCCTCAAAATAAAGCTGATAGTCTGCACTTTAACGTCATTGTCATTGCTTGATTTAACATCCAAAATGTTGGAGTTTCGAGCCAAAATAAGAAAACACGGTACACTGTACATAACTGAGTACTGGACATATCTAGACCTCGGCTATATTCATTCCACATCACGGAAGTTCATCTTTACAGCGTGATTGAATTTAAAGGTAATGTTCCTTTCTTTAGCGGAGACTAAAACACTGCTTATGTCTGCTCAATCAGAAATTACCTTTACATTTCTATAGCTGAGCCTGTAACGCTTTAGCTTTCTAGATGGACCACAACCCCTCTACTGTAACATCTAACATGCTCTCTGTCAATAGGGTCATCTGTAACTCTTTGTAACCCTCAACATTCCTGTAACTATCACAACCATTCTGGGTTGGCAGCCTGATATTTGATGAGCCAGCGATCCAGGTGATTAGGACACAGGACACACGGCCCGTTACACAAAGTAACACCTGACCTGACATAAGCCAAGCACCCCCCAGTTAGCTGAGAGAGACCTGAGAAATCCCTGGCCAATCTGCAGATAGAGCGGCCCCGTTAATCCCAGATTAGACCTGAGCACCATCTGAGCCTCCTAATGCTGCTGCTTGGACACAGGCACAGATGGGCGTGCCCTTTGAGAAGCTAACCTCATAGAGATAGACTAGAGAGCTCTTCTATCTTCAAAATGGCCTCTTTTGTGACCCTTCCACATTGAGTTACATAGAACATTTAGAATATATTACAACATATTACACATTTTTTGGGCTATCTGTGTCCTGTCCCACCCAGTTGACTACTTCGAAATGGTGAAAGGCCTCAATGACGATTAGCCCTGCCCATGCTATAACAGGTTTTGGGCCAAGCGAGTCCTCTATCCATCTCTATGAGTAACCTCAGGTTGGCTATCGTTGTGGTCTGTCATGCGTAGACTTAACAGAAGAGCAAATAGACTTTATAAAAGAGACAGAAATAAAGGTAGTGTAAACAACCAGACCAGAATAGAGCCCCTAGGTTTCCTGATGGAGCGGTTTCGACAGGTCTACTGTAGTGTGTGTTTAGGGGGTTGCCTGGCTGTAGAAGAAGTGCTTACCACTTAGTTTCCTAGCCTAAGTATGGAGAACGTTATAAGGACAGGGATTCAACCCTAATTGGTCATTAGGCTTTCTCCAGTCGTACTGCTAATACTAATGTACACTAGTTAGTAAGCAAATAAAATACTAGATAAAATAAAAATAATATGGCATTAATTAAGGTTCTCATTTGAAGAAAAACAGGGCATCACAACATGAAGTGTATTTACATCAACTTTGGTTCTGTCAATATGTTTCTGGGATTTCATGGATTTGCCAATCATAATCATCTGAATTGAATAGAGATTCCAACCCCCGACCATCTGCCAGTAGAATTGTCTTTAAACCCAAGACCATCTGCCAGTAGACTTGTCTTTAAACCCCCGACCATCTGCCAGTAGACTTGTCTTTAACCCCCGACCATCTGTCAGTAGAGTTGTCTTTAACCCCCCGACCATCTGCCAGTAGACTTGTCTTTAACCCCCGACCATCTGTCAGTAGAGTTGTCTTTAACCCCCCGACCATCTGCCAGTAGACTTGTCTTTAAACCCCCGACCATCTGCCAGTAGAGTTGTCTTTAAACCCCCGACCATCTGCCAGTAGAGTTGTCTTTAAACCCCCGACCATCTGCCAGTAGAGTTGTCTTTAAACCCCCGACCATCTGCCAGTAGACTTGTCTTTAACCCCCCGACCATCTGCCAGTAGACTTGTCTTTAACCCCAAGACCATCTGTCAGTAGAATTGTCTTTAAACCCCCGACCATCTGTCAGTAACCCCAGTCAGCAGGTATTACTATATACTAACCCCAGTCAGCAGGTATTACTATATACTAACCCCAGTCAGCAGGTGTTACTATATACTAACCCCAGTCAGCAGGTATTACTATATACTAACCCCAGTCAGCAGGTATTACTATATACTAACCCCAGTCAGCAGGTGTTACTATATACTAACCCCAGTCAGCAGGTATTACTATATACTAACCCCAGTCAGCAGGTATTACTATATACTCAGTCAGCAGGTATTACTATATACTAACCCCAGTCAGCAGGTATTACTATATACTAACCCCAGTCAGCAGGTATTACTATATACTAACCCCAGTCAGCAGGTATTACTATATACTAACCCCAGTCAGCAGGTATTACTATATACTAACCCCAGTCAGCAGGTATTACTAACCCCAGTCAGCAGGTGTTACTAACCCCAGTCAGCAGGTATTACTATATACTAACCCCAGTCAGCAGGTATTACTATATACTAACCCCAGTCAGCAGGTATTACTACATACTAACCCCAGTCTGCAGGTGTTACTATATACTAACCCCAGTCAGCAGGTGTTACTATATACTATATACTAACCCCAGTCAGCAGGTATTACTATATACTAACCCCAGTCAGCAGCGTTTACTATATACTAACCCCAGTCAGCAGGTATTACTATATACTAACCCCAGTCAGCAGGTATTACTATATACTAACCCCAGTCAGCAGGTGTTACTATATACTAACCCCAGTCAGCAGGTATTACTATATACTAACCCCAGTCAGCAGGTATTACTATATACTAACCCCAGTCAGCAGGTATTATTATATACTAACCCCAGTCAGCAGGTATTACTATATACTAACCCCAGTCAGCAGGTATTACTATATACTAACCCCAGACAGCAGGTATTACTATATACTAACCCCAGTCAGCAGGTGTTACTATATACTAACCCCAGTCAGCAGGTATTACTATATACTAACCCCAGTCAGCAGGTATTATTATATACTAACCCCAGTCAGCAGGTATTACTATATACTAACCCCAGTCAGCAGGTATTACTATATACTAACCCCAGTCTGCAGGTATTACTATATACTAACCCCAGTCAGCAGGTATTACTATATACTAACCCCAGTCAGCAGGTAATACTATATACTAACCCCAGTCAGCAGGTATTACTATATACTAACCCCAGTCAGCAGGTAATACTATATACTAACCCCAGTCAGCAGGTATTACTATATACTAACCCCAGTCAGCAGGTATTACTATATACTAACCCCAGTCAGCAGGTATTACTATATACTAACCCCAGTCAGCAGGTATTACTATATACTAACCCCAGTCAGCAGGTATTACTATATACTAACCCCAGTCAGCAGGTATTACTATATACTAACCCCAGTCAGCAGGTGTTACTACAATACACTACAGTAAAATCCGTAAAAACATTACAGTGAAATGCTGAATACAACAGGTGTAGTAGACCTTACAGTGAAATGCTGAATACAACAGGTGTAGTAGACCTTACAGTGAAATGCTGAATACAACAGGTGTAGTAGACCTCACAGTGAAATGCTGAATACAACAGGTGTAGTAGACCTCACAGTGAAATGCTGAATACAACAGGTGTAGTAGACCTCACAGTGAAATGCTGAATACAACAGGTGTAGTAGACCTCACAGTGAAATGCTGAATACAACAGGTGTAGTAGCCTTACAGTGAAATGCTGAATACAACAGGTGTAGTAGACCTTACAGTGAAATGCTGAATACAACAGGTGTAGTAGACCTTACAGTGAAATGCTGAATACAACAGGTGTAGTATACCTCACAGTGAAATGCTTACTCTAACCAATAGTGCGGGGAAAAAAGGTGTGTGTGTGTGTGTGTGTGTGTGTGTGTGTGTGTGTGTGTGTGTGTGTGTGTGTGTGTGTGTGTGTGTGTGTGTGTGTGTGTGTGTGTGTGTGTGTGTGTGTGTGTGTGTGTAGGTAAGTAAAAGAAATAAAACAACAGTAAAAAGACATTTGAAAAAACAGTAGCAAGGCTATATACAGACACCTGTTAGTCAGGCTGATTGAGGTAGTATGTACATGTAGATATGGTTAAAGTGACTATGCATATATGATGAACAGAGAGTAGCAGTAGTGTAAAAGGAGGGGTTGGCGGGAGGTGGGACACCTTATGGCTTTATTTGAGGACGGAGAACAGTTGATTATTTACTAGGGTTTTATTTGGATCCCCAGTTACCTTCTGCCGTGGCTGCTCTTCCTGGGGTCCAACAGGAAACAAAACAACAAATAGAAGGCATAAAAGACATGATGATACATAATGCACTCCCATAATACATAACACTACACAATACACTACACAATACACTACACAATACACTACATAATACACTACATAATACACTACATAATACACTACATAATACACTACATAATACATAATACACTACATAATACATAATACACTACATAATACATAACACTACACAATACACTACACAATACACTACACAATACACTACATAATACACTACATAATACACTACATAATACACTACATACTACACTACATAATACACTACATAATACATAATACACTACATAATACATAATACACTACATAATACATAATACACTACATAATACACTACATAATACACTACATAATACATAATACACTACATAATACACTACATAATACACTACATAATACACTACATAATACACTACATAATACATAATACACTACATAATACACTACATAATACATAATACACTACATAATACACTACATAATACACTACATAATACACTACATAATACATAATACACTACATAATACACTACACAATACACTACATAATACACTACATAATACACTACATAATACACTACATAATACACTACATAATACACTACATAATACACTACATAATACACTACATAATACACTACATAATACACTACATAATACACTACATAATACACTACATAATACACTACATAATACACTACATAATACACTACATAATACACTACATAATACACTACATAATACACTACATAATACACTACATAATACACTACATAATACACTACATAATACACTACACAATACACTACACAATACACTACATAATACACTACATAATACACTACACAATACACTACACAATACACTACATAATACATAATACACTACATAATACACTACATAATACACTACATAATACACTACATAATACACTACATAATACACTACATAATACACTACACAATACACTACATAATACACTACATAATACACTACATAATACACTACATAATACATAATACACTACATAATACACTACATAATACATAATACACTACATAATACACTACATAATACACTACATAATACACTACATAATACACTACATAATACACTACATAATACATAATACACTACATAATACACTACATAATACATAATACACTACATAATACACTACATAATACACTACATAATACACTACACAATACACTACATAATACATAATACACTACATAATACACTACACAATACACTACATAATACACTACATAATACATAATACACTACATAATACACTACATAATACACTACATAATACACTACACAATACACTACATAATACACTACATAATACACTACACAATACACTACATAATACACTACATAATACACTACATAATACACTACATAATACATAATACAATACACAATACACTACATAATACACTACATAATACACTACATAATACACTACATAATACATAATACACTACATAATACACTACATAATACACTACACAATACAATACATAATACACTACATAATACACTACATAATACACTACATAATACATAATACACTACACAATACACTACATAATACACTACACAATACATAATACATTACACAATACACTACACAATACACTACATAATACATAATACACTACATAATACACTACATAATACACTACATAATACATAATACACTACACAATACACTACATAATACACTACACAATACACTACATAATACATAATACACTACACAATACACTACACAATACACTACATAATACACTAATACATACATAATACACTACATAATACACTACATAATACACTACACAATACACTACATAATACACTACATAATACACTACATAATACACTACATAATACACTACATAATACATAATACACTACATAATACATAATACACTACATAATACACTACATAATACACTACATAATACACTACATAATACACTACATAATACACTACATAATACACTACACAATACACTACACAATACACTACATAATACATAACACTACACAATACACTACACAATACACTACACAATACACTACATAATACACTACATAATACACTACATAATACACTACACAATACACTACATAATACACTACATAATACATAATACACTACACAATACACTACATAATACACTACATAATACACTACACAATACACTACATAATACACTACATAATACATAATACACTACATAATACATAATACACTACATAATACACTACATAATACACTACATAATACACTAATAATACATACATAATACACTACACAATACACTACATAATACACTACATAATACATAACACTACATAATACACTACACAATACACTACATAATACACTACATAACTACACAATACACTACACAATACACTACATAATACACTACACTACATAATACAATACAATACACTACACAATACACTACACAATACACTACATAATACACTACATAATACACACTACATAATATACATACACTACACAATACACTACACAATACACTACATAATACATAATACACTACATAATACACTACACAATACACTACATAATACACTACATAATACACTACACAATACACTACATAATACACTACACAATACACTACACAATACACTACATAATACATAATACACTACATAATACACTACATAATACACTACATAATACACTACATAATACACTACACAATACACTACACAATACACTACACAATACACTACATAATACATAATACACTACACAATACACTACATAATACACTACACAATACACTACATAATACACTACACAATACACTACATAATACACTACATAATACACTACATAATACACTACACAATACACTACACAATACATAATACACTACATAATACACTACACAATACACTACATAATACATAATACACTACATAATACACTACATAATACACTACATAATACACTACATAATACACTACATAATACACTACATAATACACTACACAATACATAATACACTACATAATACACTACATAATACACAATACACTACACAATACACTACATAATACACTACACAATACACTACACAATACATAATACACTACATAATACACTACATAATACACTACATAATACACTACACAATACACTACACAATACATAATACACTACATAATACACTACACAATACACTACACAATACACTACATAATACACTACATAATACACTACATAATACACTACATAATACACTACACAATACACTACATAATACACTACATAATACACTACATAATACACTACATAATACACTACATAATACATAATACACTACATAATACACTACATAATACACTACATAATACACTACATAATACACTACATAATACACTACAATACATAATACACTACATAATACACTACATAATACACTACATAATACACTACATAATACATAATACACTACATAATACACTACATAATACACTACATAATACATAATACACTACATAATACACTACATAATACACTACATAATACACTACATAATACACTACATAATACACTACAATACATAATACACTACATAATACACTACATAATACACTACAATACATAATACACTACATAATACACTACATAATACACTACACTACATAATACACTACATAATACACTACATAATACACTACATAATACATAATACACTACATAATACACTACATAATACACTACATAATACACTACATAATACACTACAATACATAATACACTACATAATACACTACATAATACACTACATAATACACTACATAATACACTACATAATACACTACAATACATAATACACTACATAATACACTACATAATACACTACATAATACACTACATAATACACTACATAATACATAATACACTACATAATACACTACATAATACACTACATAATACACTACATAATACACTACATAATACACTACACAATACACTACATAATACACTACATAATACATAATACACTACACTACATAATACACTACATAATACACTACATAATACACTACACAATACACTACATAATACACTACATAATACACTACATAATACACTACATAATACACTACATAATACACTACATAATACACTACATAATACACTACATAATACATAATACAATACACTACATAATACACTACATAATACACTACATAATACACTACATAATACAATACACTACACAATACACTACATAATACACTACATAATACACTACATAATACACTACATAATACACTACATAATACACTACATAATACATAATACAATACACTACATAATACACTACATAATACACTACATAATACACTACATAATACACTACATAATACATAATACACTACATAATACACTACATAATACACTACATAATACACTACATAATACACTACATAATACATAATACACTACATAATACACTACATAATACATAATACACTACATAATACACTACATAATACACTACATAATACACTACATAATACACTACATAATACATAATACACTACATAATACACTACATAATACATAATACACTACATAATACACTACATAATACACTACACAATACACTACATAATACACTACATAATACACTACACAATACACTACATAATACACTACATAATACACTACATAATACACTACATAATACACTACATAATACACTACATAATACATAATACACTACATAATACACTACATAATACATAATACACTACACAATACACTACATAATACAATACATAATACACTACATAATACACTACATAATACACTACATAATACACTACATAATACACTACATAATACATAATACACTACACTACATAATACACTACATAATACACTACATAATACATAATACACTACACAATACACTACATAATACAATACATAATACACTACATAATACACTACATAATACACTACATAATACACTACATAATACACTACATAATACACTACATAATACACTACATAATACATAATACACTACACTACATAATACACTACACAATACACTACATAATACACTACATAATACACTACACAATACACTACATAATACACTACATAATACACTACATAATACATAATACACTACACTACATAATACACTACATAATACAATACATAATACACTACATAATACATAATACACTACACTACATAATACACTACATAATACACTACATAATACATAATACACTACATAATACACTACATAATACACTACATAATACACTACATAATACATAATACACTACATAATACACTACATAATACACTACATAATACACTACACAATACACTACATAATACACTACATAATACACTACATAATACACTACATAATACACTACATAATACACTACATAATACACTACATAATACACTACATAATACACTACATAATACACTACATAATACACTACATAATACACTACATAATACATAATACACTACATAATACACTACATAATACACTACATAATACATAATACACTACATAATACACTACATAATACACTACACAATACACTACACAATACACTACATAATACACTACATAATACACTACATAATACATAATACACTACATAATACACTACATAATACACTACATAATACACTACATAATACATAATACACTACATAATACACTACATAATATACTACATAATACACTACACAATACACTACATAATACACTACATAATACACTACATAATACATAATACACTACATAATACACTACACAATACACTACATAATACACTACATAATACACTACATAATACACTACATAATACACTACATAATACACTACATAATACAATACATAATACACTACATAATACACTACACTACATAATACACTACATAATACACTACATAATACACTACATAATACACTACATAATACACTACATAATACACTACATAATACATACATACACTACATACACTACATAATACACTACATAATACACTACATAATACATAATACACTACATAATACACTACATAATACACTACATAATACACTACACAATACACTACATAATACACTACATAATACACTACATAATACATAATACACTACATAATACACTACATAATACACTACATAATACACTACATAATACATAATACACTACATAATACACTACATAATACACTACATAATACACTACATAATACATAATACACTACATAATACATAATACACTACATAATACACTACATAATACACTACATAATACACTACATAATACACTACATAATACACTACATAATACACTACATAATACATAATACACTACATAATACATAATACACTACATAATACACTACATAATACACTACATAATACACTACATAATACACTACATAATACACTACATAATACACTACATAATACACTACATAATACACTACATAATACACTACATAATACATAATACACTACATAATACACTACATAATACATAATACACTACATAATACACTACATAATACATAATACACTACATAATACACTACATAATACACTACATAATACACTACATAATACACTACATAATACACTACATAATACACTACATAATACACTACATAATACACTACACAATACACTACATAATACATAATACACTACATATTACACTACATAATACATAATACACTACATAATACACTACATAATACACTACATAATACACTACACAATACACTACATAATACACTACATAATACATAACACTACACACTACATAATACACTACATAATACACTACATAATACACTACATAATACACTACATAATACATAATACACTACATAATACACTACATAATACACTACATAATACACTACATAATACACTACATAATACATAATACACTACACAATACACTACATAATACACTACATAATACACTACATAATACACTACATAATACACTACATAATACACTACATAATACACTACATAATACATAATACACTACATAATACACTACATAATACACTACATAATACACTACATAATACATAATACAATACATAATACACTACATAATACATAACACTACATAATACACTACATAATACACTACATAATACACTACATAATACACTACATAATACACTACATAATACATAATACACTACATAATACACTACATAATACACTACATAATACACTACATAATACACTACATAATACATAATACACTACATAATACAATACACAATACACTACATAATACACTACATAATACACTACATAATACAATACATAATACATAATACACTACATAATACACTACATAATACACTACATAATACACTACATAATACACTACATAATACACTACATAATACACTACATAATACACTACATAATACATAATACACTACATAATACACTACATAATACACTACATAATACACTACATAATACACTACATAATACACTACATAATACACTACATAATACATAATACACTACATAATACACTACATAATACACTACATAATACACTACATAATACATAATACACTACATAATACACTACATAATACACTACATAATACACTACATAATACATAATACACTACATAATACACTACATAATACACTACATAATACATAATACACTACATAATACACTACATAATACACTACATAATACACTACATAATACATAATACACTACATAATACACTACATAATACACTACATAATACATAATACACTACATAATACACTACATAATACACTACATAATACACTACATAATACACTACATAATACATAATACACTACATAATACACTACATAATACACTACATAATACATAATACACTACATAATACACTACATAATACACTACATAATACACTACATAATACACTACATAATACACTACACAATACACTACATAATACACTACACAATACACTACATAATACACTACATAATACACTACATAATACACTACATAATACATAATACACTACATAATACACTACACAATACACTACATAATACACTACATAATACATAATACACTACATAATACACTACATAATACATAATACACTACATAATACACTACATAATACATAATACACTACATAATACACTGCATAATACATAATACACTACATAATACACTACATAATACACTACATAATACACTACATAATACATAATAAACTACATAATACACTACACAATACACTACATAATACACTACATAATACACTACATAATACACTACATAATACACTACATAATACATAATACACTACATAATACACTACATAATACACTACATAATACATAATACACTACATAATACACTACACAATACACTACATAATACACTACATAATACACTACATAATACACTACATAATACACTACACAATACATAATACACTACATAATACACTACATAATACACTACATAGTACACTACATAATACACTACATAATACACTACATAATACACTACATAATACATAATACACTACACAATACACTACATAATACACTACATAATACACTACATAATACATAATACACTACACAATACACTACATAATACATAATACACTACACAATACACTACATAATACACTACACAATACACTACATAATACACTACACAATACACTACATAATACACTACACAATACACTACATAATACATAATACACTACATAATACACTACATAATACACTACATAATACACTACATAATACACTACATAATACACTACATAATACACTACACAATACACTACATAATACACTACACAATACACTACACAATACATAATACACTACACAATACACTACATAATACATAATACACTACATAATACACTACATAATACACTACATAATACACTACATAATACACTACATAATACACTACACAATACACTACATAATACACTACACAATACACTACACAATACATAATACACTACATAATACACTACATAATACATAATACACTACACAATACACTACATAATACATAATACACTACACAATACACTACATAATACACTACACAATACACTACATAATACACTACACAATACACTACATAATACACTACACAATACACTACACAATACATAATACACTACATAATACACTACATAATACACTACACAATACATAATACACTACATAATACACTACATAATACACTACATAATACATAATACACTACATAATACACTACATAATACACTACATAATACAATACATAATACACTACACAATACATAATACACTACATAATACACTACATAATACACTACATAATACACTACATAATACATAATACACTACATAATACACTACATAATACACTACATAATACATAATACACTACATAATACACTACATAATACACTACACAATACATAATACACTACATAATACACTACATAATACACTACATAATACACTACACAATACATAATACACTACATAATACACTACATAATACAATACATAATACACTACATAATACACTACATAATACACTACATAATACACTACATAATACACTACATAATACATAATACACTACATAATACACTACATAATACACTACATAATACATAATACACTACATAATACACTACATAATAAATAATACACTACATAATACATAATACACTACATAATACACTACATAATACACTACATAATACACTACACAATACACTACATAATACACTACATAATACACTACATAATACACTACATAATACAATACATAATACACTACATAATACACTACATAATACACTACATAATACAATACATAATACACTACATAATACATAATACACTACATAATACATAATACACTACATAATACACTACATAATACACTACATAATACACTACATAATACACTACATAATACACTACATAATACACTACATAATACATAATACAATACATAATACACTACACAATACACTACATAATACATAATACACTACATAATACATAATACACTACATAATACAATACATAATACACTACATAATACACTACATAATACATAATACACTACATAATACACTACATAATACACTACATAATACATAATACACTACATAATACACTACATAATAAATAATACACTACATAATACATAATACACTACATAATACACTACATAATACACTACATAATACACTACACAATACACTACATAATACACTACATAATACACTACATAATACACTACATAATACAATACATAATACACTACATAATACACTACATAATACACTACATAATACAATACATAATACACTACATAATACATAATACACTACATAATACATAATACACTACATAATACACTACATAATACACTACATAATACACTACATAATACACTACATAATACACTACATAATACACTACATAATACATAATACAATACATAATACACTACACAATACACTACATAATACATAATACACTACATAATACATAATACACTACATAATACAATACATAATACACTACAATACATAATACACTACATAATACACTACATAATACACTACATAATACACTACATAATACACTACATAATACATAATACACTACATAATACACTACATAATACACTACATAGTACACTACATATTACACTACATAATACACTACATAATACACTACATAATACACTACATAATACACTACATAATACATAATACACTACATAATACACTGCATAATACACTACATAATACAATACATAATACACTACATAATACACTACATAATACACTACATAATACACTACATAATACACTACATAATACACTACATAATACACTACATAATACACTACATAATACATAATACACTACATAATACACTACATTATACATAATACACTACATAATTGCTCAATCATGTGCACTTTCACCATACTGTGAAGTTCATAATAAGTTATTTCATCTGTAGCCTAATAAAGTGCATGGTTTCCTGAGTCGTATTGGGAGGACCACACCCCATATCAATACCTGACTCCAAAATCATATGATTATTATGTCAATAGTGGCTCATAAAAGTGATTTCACTTCGATTTCTCACATAATGAATTTTACCGAGACAAAACAGATCCCACCATGTCGAATGAACAAATTGTCTGTAGGCATCTCTAAAATTGTACCGGCAAAACCTGTATCCATCAGCACGGTCGTGACTTTTTTCATGCATCAGGTAATTCATCCAAATAAAGTGTGTGTGTGTCACGCCCTGACCTCTTTCACCTGTCTTTGTTCTTGTCTCCACCCCCCTCCACTCATCTTCCCCATTATCCCCTGTGTATTTATACCTGTGTTCTCTGTTTGTCTGTTGCCAGTTTGTCTTATCTTGTCAGGGTGCTTTCCCGTCTTCCTGTGTCTCAAGTTGTTTTTCCTAGTTTTCCCAGTTCTGACTATTCTGCCTGCCCTGACCTCGAGCCTGCCTGCCGTCCTGTACCTGCCTGACTCTGACCTGATTACAAACCTCTACCTGCCCTGACCCCGAGCCTACCTGCCCTGACCCCGAGCCTACCTGCCGTCCTGTACCTGCCTGACTCTGACCTGATCACAAACCCCTGCCTGCCCTCGACCTGCCCTTTGCTCCGTGTTATAATAAATCATCTGAGAACTGTCAATCAAACTCTCCGCCTCCTGTGTCTGCATCTGGGTCATATCCTGAGGTGTTTGCCCGCGTGTGTGCGTGTGTCTGTACATGCGTGCGTGCGTGCGTGCGTGCGTGCGTGCGTGCGTGCGTGCGTGCGTGCGTGCGTGCGTGAGTGCGTGTACCTATAATAGAGACTCTTGTGATACACTGCTTGCTTCTCTACACTGATTACACAGCTGAGGAGTGATTGAATTTACAACCTCTTCACCAATAGAAAGCTTTCAATGTCAGCCAAGGAGAGCAGAATAATCATTACACTGTCCACTCTGCTTTCCGGCCAACCTTTTCATTCGTAAAGTACGTCAGACAAAAACATGTCATGACAGGCCTGATGGAAACAGATCATTTTTCAGTCAACTTTCCAAATGTCAACACAACAAAATACGGTGAGATATTTTTGTGTTTGTAAAATGAATCATGTGAGAGATGTATGTGGAAACCCTTTTATGTGTAAATATTGGTATAATAACCATCATATAGAAGTTAACTTGGTGTGTGATCCTCCCACTACGACTCGGGAAACTATGCAGTTTATATAAACTACAAATTAAATAAATTAAAAATCGAATCACATTTTATTGGTCACATGGTTAGTAGATGTTATTGGTCACATGGTTAGCAGATGTTATTGGTCACATACACATGGTTAGCAGATGTTATTGGTCACATACACATGGTTAGCAGATGTTATTGGTCACATACACATGGTTAGCAGATGTTATTGGTCACATACACATGGTTAGCAGATGTTATTGGTCACATACACATGGTTAGCAGATGTTATTGGTCACATACACATGGTTAGCAGATGTTATTGGTCACATGGTTAGCAGATGTTATTGGTCACATGGTTAGCAGATGTTAATGGTCACATACACATGGTTAGCAGATGTTATTGGTCACGTGGTTAGCAGATGTTAATGGTCACATACACGTGGTTAGCAGATGTTATTGGTCACGTGGTTAGCAGATGTTATTGGTCACATACACATGGTTAGCAGATGTTATTGGTCACATACACATGGTTAGCAGATGTTATTGGTCACATACACATGGTTAGCAGATGTTATTGGTCACATACACATGGTTAGCAGATGTTATTGGTCACATGGTTAGTAGATGTTATTGGTCACATGGTTAGTAGATGTTATTGGTCACATGGTTAGCAGATGTTATTGGTCACATGGTTAGCAGATGTTATTGGTCACATGGTTAGCAGATGTTAATGGTCACATACACATGGTTAGCAGATGTTATTGGTCACATGGTTAGTAGATGTTATTGGTCACATGGTTAGCAGATGTTATTGGTCACATACACATGGTTAGCAGATGTTATTGGTCACATACACATGGTTAGCAGATGTTATTGGTCACATACACATGGTTAGCAGATGTTATTGGTCACATACACATGGTTAGCAGATGTTATTGGTCACATACACATGGTTAGCAGATGTTATTGGTCACATACACATGGTTAGCAGATGTTATTGGTCACATGGTTAGCAGATGTTATTGGTCACATGGTTAGCAGATGTTAATGGTCACATACACATGGTTAGCAGATGTTATTGGTCACGTGGTTAGCAGATGTTAATGGTCACATACACGTGGTTAGCAGATGTTATTGGTCACGTGGTTAGCAGATGTTATTGGTCACATACACATGGTTAGCAGATGTTATTGGTCACATACACATGGTTAGCAGATGTTATTGGTCATGGTTAGCAGATGTTATGGTCACACGTGGTTAGCACATGGTTAGCAGATGTTATTGGTCACATGGTTAGCAGATGTTATTGGTCACATGGTTGCAGATGTTATTGGTCACATGGTTAGCAGATGTTCAGATGTTATTGGTCACAGATGTTATTGGTCACATGGTTAGCAGATGTTATTGGTCACATGGTTAGCAGATGTTATTGGTCACATGGTTAGCAGATGTTATTGGTCACATGGTTAGCAGATGTTATTGGTCACATGGTTAGCAGATGTTATTGGTCACA
The DNA here is from genome assembly GCF_034236695.1 of Oncorhynchus nerka. Classification (NCBI taxonomy): domain Eukaryota; kingdom Metazoa; phylum Chordata; class Actinopteri; order Salmoniformes; family Salmonidae; genus Oncorhynchus; species Oncorhynchus nerka. The sequence goes on from NC_088420.1 coordinate 2,100,333, forward strand.
TACACATGGTTAGCAGATGTTATTGGTCACATGGTTAGCAGATGTTATTGGTCACATGGTTAGCAGATGTTATTGGTCACATGGTTAGCAGATGTTATTGGTCACATGGTTAGCAGATGTTATTGGTCACATGGTTAGCAGATGTTATTGGTCACATGGTTAGCAGATGTTATTGGTCACATGGTTAGCAGATGTTATTGGTCACATGGTTAGCAGATGTTATTGGTCACATACACATGGTTAGCAGATGTTATTGGTCACATACACACGGTTAGCAGATGTTATTGGTCACATACACATGGTTAGCAGATGCTATTGGTCACATGGTTAGTAGATGCTATTGGTCACATACACATGGTTAGCAGATGTTATTGGTCACATACACATGGTTAGCAGATGTTATTGGTCACGTGGTTAGCAGATGTTATTGGTCACATGGTTAGCAGATGTTATTGGTCACATACACATGGTTAGCAGATGTTATTGGTCACATACACATGGTTAGCAGATGTTATTGGTCACATGGTTAGCAGATGTTATTGGTCACATGGTTAGCAGATGTTATTGGTCACATGGTTAGCAGATGTTATTGGTCACATACACATGGTTAGCAGATGTTATTGGTCACATACACACGGTTAGCAGATGTTATTGGTCACATACACATGGTTAGCAGATGCTATTGGTCACATGGTTAGCAGATGTTATTGGTCACATACACATGGTTAGCAGATGTTATTGGTCACATACACATGGTTAGCAGATGTTATTGGTCACATATACATGGTTAGCAGATGTTATTGGTCATACACATGGTTAGCAGATGTTATTGGTCACATGGTTAGCAGATGTTATTGGTCACATGGTTAGCAGATGTTATTGGTCACATGGTTAGCAGATGTTATTGGTCACATGGTTAGCAGATGTTATTGGTCACATGGTTAGCAGATGTTATTGGTCACATGGTTAGCAGATGTTATTGGTCACATGGTTAGCAGATGTTAATGGTCACATGGTTAGCAGATGTTATTGGTCACATACACATGGTTAGCAGATGTTAATGGTCACATACACATGGTTAGCAGATGTTAATGGTCACATACACATGGTTAGCAGATGTTAATGGTCACATGGTTAGCAGATGTTATTGGTCACATGGTTAGCAGATGTTATTGGTCACATGGTTAGCAGATGTTATTGGTCACATGGTTAGCAGATGTTATTGGTCACGTGGTTAGCAGATGTTATTGGTCACGTGGTTAGCAGATGTTATTGGTCACATGGTTAGCAGATGTTATTGGTCACGTGGTTAGCAGATGTTATTGGTCACGTGGTTAGCAGATGTTATTGGTCACATGGTTAGCACCAATTTGTAAGTCGCTCTGGATAAGAGCGTCTGCTAAATGACTTAAATGTAAATGTAGCAGATGTTATTGGTCACATGGTTAGCAGATGTTATTGGTCACATACACATGGTTAGCAGATGTTATTGGTCACATGGTTAGCAGATGTTATTGGTCACATATACATGGTTAGTAGATGTTATTGGTCACATGGTTAGCAGATGTTATTGGTCACATACACATGGTTAGCAGATGTTAATGGTCACATACACATGGTTGGCAGATGTTATTGGTCACATACACATGGTTAGCAGATGTTATTGGTCACATGGTTAGCAGATGTTATTGGTCACATGGTTAGCAGATGTTATTGGTCACATGGTTAGCAGATGTTATTGGTCACATGGTTAGCAGATGTTATTGGTCACATACACATGGTTAGCAGATGTTATTGGTCACATACACACGGTTAGCAGATGTTATTGGTCACATACACATGGTTAGCAGATGCTATTGGTCACATGGTTAGCAGATGTTATTGGTCACATACACATGGTTAGCAGATGTTATTGGTCACATACACATGGTTAGCAGATGTTATTGGTCACATGGTTAGCAGATGTTATTGGTCACATACACATGGTTAGCAGATGTTATTGGTCACATACACATGGTTAGCAGATGTTATTGGTCACATATACATGGTTAGCAGATGTTATTGGTCACATACACATGGTTAGCAGATGTTATTGGTCACATGGTTAGCAGATGTTATTGGTCACATGGTTAGCAGATGTTATTGGTCACATGGTTAGCAGATGTTATTGGTCACATGGTTAGCAGATGTTATTGGTCACATACACATGGTTAGCAGATGTTAATGGTCACATACACATGGTTGGCAGATATTATTGGTCACATACACACGGTTAGCAGATGTTATTGGTCACATACACATGGTTAGCAGATGTTATTGGTCACATGGTTGGCAGATGTTAATGGTCACATACACATGGTTAGCAGATGTTAATGGTCACATGGTTGGCAGATGTTAATGGTCACATGGTTAGCAGATGTTATTGGTCACATGGTTAGCAGATGTTATTGGTCACATGGTTAGTAGATGCTATTGGTCACATACACATGGTTAGCAGATGTTATTGGTCACATACACATGGTTAACAGATGTTATTGGTCACATACACATGGTTAGCAGATGTTATTGGTCACATACACATGGTTAGCAGATGTTATTGGTCACATACACATGGTTAGCAGATGTTATTGGTCACATGGTTAGCAGATGTTATTGGTCACGTGGTTAGCAGATGTTATTGGTCACATACACATGGTTAGCAGATGTTATTGGTCACATGGTTAGCAGATGTTATTGGTCACATGGTTAGCAGATGTTATTGGTCACATGGTTAGCAGATGTTATTGGTCACATGGTTAGCAGATGTTATTGGTCACATACACATGGTTAGCAGATGTTATTGGTCACATGGTTAGCAGATGTTATTGGTCACATGGTTAGCAGATGTTATTGGTCACATGGTTAGCAGATGTTATTGGTCACATGGTTAGCAGATGTTATTGGTCACATGGTTAGCAGATGTTATTGGTCACATGGTTAGCAGATGTTATTGGTCACATGGTTAGCAGATGTTATTGGTCACATGGTTAGCAGATGTTATTGGTCACATACAGATGGTGGTCAGCAGATGTTCACATACACATGGTCAGATGTTATTGGTCACACACGGTTAGCAGATGTTATTGGTCACATATGTTACATGGTTAGCAGATGCTATTGGTCACATGGTTAGTAGATGCTATTGGTCACATACACATGGTTAGCAGATGTTATTGGTCACATACACATGGTTAGCAGATGTTATTGGTCACGTGGTTAGCAGATGTTATTGGTCACATGGTTAGCAGATGTTATTGGTCACATACACATGGTTAGCAGATGTTATTGGTCACATACACATGGTTAGCAGATGTTATTGGTCACATGGTTAGCAGATGTTATTGGTCACATGGTTAGCAGATGTTATTGGTCACATGGTTAGCAGATGTTATTGGTCACATACACATGGTTAGCAGATGTTATTGGTCACATACACACGGTTAGCAGATGTTATTGGTCACATACACATGGTTAGCAGATGCTATTGGTCACATGGTTAGTAGATGCTATTGGTCACATACACATGGTTAGCAGATGTTATTGGTCACATACACATGGTTAGCAGATGTTATTGGTCACATACACATGGTTAGCAGATGTTATTGGTCACATACACATGGTTAGCAGATGTTATTGGTCACATACACATGGTTAGCAGATGTTATTGGTCACATATACATGGTTAGCAGATGTTATTGGTCACATACACATGGTTAGCAGATGTTATTGGTCACATGGTTAGCAGATGTTATTGGTCACATGGTTAGCAGATGTTATTGGTCACATGGTTAGCAGATGTTATTGGTCACATGGTTAGCAGATGTTATTGGTCACATGGTTAGCAGATGTTATTGGTCACATGGTTAGCAGATGTTATTGGTCACATGGTTAGCAGATGTTAATGGTCACATGGTTAGCAGATGTTATTGGTCACATACACATGGTTAGCAGATGTTAATGGTCACATACACATGGTTAGCAGATGTTAATGGTCACATACACATGGTTAGCAGATATTAATGGTCACATGGTTAGCAGATGTTATTGGTCACATGGTTAGCAGATGTTATTGGTCACATGGTTAGCAGATGTTATTGGTCACATGGTTAGCAGATGTTATTGGTCACGTGGTTAGCAGATGTTATTGGTCACGTGGTTAGCAGATGTTATTGGTCACATGGTTAGCAGATGTTATTGGTCACGTGGTTAGCAGATGTTATTGGTCACGTGGTTAGCAGATGTTATTGGTCACATGGTTAGCACCAATTTGTAAGTCGCTCTGGATAAGAGCGTCTGCTAAATGACTTAAATGTAAATGTAGCAGATGTTATTGGTCACATGGTTAGCAGATGTTATTGGTCACATACACATGGTTAGCAGATGTTATTGGTCACATGGTTAGCAGATGTTATTGGTCACATATACATGGTTAGTAGATGTTATTGGTCACATGGTTAGCAGATGTTATTGGTCACATACACATGGTTAGCAGATGTTAATGGTCACATACACATGGTTGGCAGATGTTATTGGTCACATACACATGGTTAGCAGATGTTATTGGTCACATGGTTAGCAGATGTTATTGGTCACATGGTTAGCAGATGTTATTGGTCACATGGTTAGCAGATGTTATTGGTCACATGGTTAGCAGATGTTATTGGTCACATACACATGGTTAGCAGATGTTATTGGTCACATACACACGGTTAGCAGATGTTATTGGTCACATACACATGGTTAGCAGATGCTATTGGTCACATGGTTAGTAGATGCTATTGGTCACATACACATGGTTAGCAGATGTTATTGGTCACATACACATGGTTAGCAGATGTTATTGGTCACATGGTTAGCAGATGTTATTGGTCACATACACATGGTTAGCAGATGTTATTGGTCACATACACATGGTTAGCAGATGTTATTGGTCACATATACATGGTTAGCAGATGTTATTGGTCACATACACATGGTTAGCAGATGTTATTGGTCACATGGTTAGCAGATGTTATTGGTCACATGGTTAGCAGATGTTATTGGTCACATGGTTAGCAGATGTTATTGGTCACATGGTTAGCAGATGTTATTGGTCACATACACATGGTTAGCAGATGTTAATGGTCACATACACATGGTTGGCAGATATTATTGGTCACATACACACGGTTAGCAGATGTTATTGGTCACATACACATGGTTAGCAGATGTTATTGGTCACATGGTTGGCAGATGTTAATGGTCACATACACATGGTTAGCAGATGTTAATGGTCACATGGTTGGCAGATGTTAATGGTCACATGGTTAGCAGATGTTATTGGTCACATGGTTAGCAGATGTTATTGGTCACATGGTTAGTAGATGCTATTGGTCACATACACATGGTTAGCAGATGTTATTGGTCACATACACATGGTTAACAGATGTTATTGGTCACATACACATGGTTAGCAGATGTTATTGGTCACATACACATGGTTAGCAGATGTTATTGGTCACATACACATGGTTAGCAGATGTTATTGGTCACATATACATGGTTAGCAGATGTTATTGGTCACATACACATGGTTAGCAGATGTTATTGGTCACATGGTTAGCAGATGTTATTGGTCACATGGTTAGCAGATGTTATTGGTCACATGGTTAGCAGATGTTATTGGTCACATGGTTAGCAGATGTTATTGGTCACATGGTTAGCAGATGTTATTGGTCACATACACATGGTTAGCAGATGTTAATGGTCACATACACATGGTTGGCAGATATTATTGGTCACATACACACGGTTAGCAGATGTTATTGGTCACATACACATGGTTAGCAGATGTTATTGGTCACATGGTTGGCAGATGTTAATGGTCACATACACATGGTTAGCAGATGTTAATGGTCACATGGTTGGCAGATGTTAATGGTCACATGGTTAGCAGATGTTATTGGCCACATGGTTAGCAGATGTTATTGGTCACATGGTTAGCAGATGTTATTGGTCACTGTGACGACCCTCCCACTCTGTCTGCCGTATTCTCTCTGTTATTTCCTTATTAGGATGCTGGTGGGCGGAGTTGGGAGGGTCGTCAGCTACATGGGAAACACCTGGGCCCGGTGTCTCCCAGGATAAATACACCACTTCCCCATTCATGGAGGAGACTCTCTCCATGCAGACACCCTCTGTAGATTGTGTTGTGGTTCTTGGTGGCCGTTTGTTTGTTTGTTTGCTTTGGCACCTTTCATCACCCTGCATTATCACATTCATGCATGCAAAACACTCACTTACACTACTGATTACTGATTACACACACCATTGTCTATTATACTTAGTTGCTTTAGGTAATAAATACATATTTTGCTACTCATTATCTCCACGTTGTCTCCCTTTGTTACGGGCTTTGAGCCGGTTCGTGACAAGTGGGGGCTCATCCGGGATATTTGAACTATTGGTTTGGGAGACCGTGGAGGTACGTGTTTGGGTTGCATAGTGTGTTTGATAGGCCCAGTATTGGTTGCCTTTTGTTGTTTGGTTTGTGTGCTGTGTTGGAGAGACTATAATGGTTAGTTTCCAGGCCCTGCCTAGCCTGAACTCTTGTTCTACTTTCTGTTGGGACATCAGTCTGAGGTGAGTAATCTGCTGTCTACCTCGGTGGGAGATTTGGGTAGGGTAGTGGAACTTGCTACCCGGAGCTATAGCCTTTTTCCCCTGATAGGTTTAGCGACGTGTTTCATTTTTTGGAATATGTTGGGCATGGTTAATGTTTGTTATTTTTGTGTGGTGTCTGTGGACTGAGCAGTTGTCTCGGGGGCACATCCGTGGCTTGGTGGAATTTGCCAGCATGCTGGGGAGTTCTATTTCCTTGCCAGCGGGCTACAGTGCGTAAATTCCCACCGCAAATCTGCACGAAGACTAGGGTTGAGTTATTGTAGGTTTTGGGGAAGCTCCGTATCTCATCTCTCTTCTGTGGTACTCAGGGTGATTGTCAATTCTCGGGTTGTGGTCTGGTGTGCTCAGCAGAAGGGAATAGCCAGAATTTTTTTTTTTGTGTGATTATGGCGTCTTATGTAGATAAGTTAATTCGCTCTCCATCAGAGGAATTGTTAGATTTAGGTACTAAAGAACAGCTGTTGAAGGTCGCGGAACACTACAAGGTTGAGATTAGTGATAAACGTCTAAAGAATTCTATTAGGTTGATATTGAAGGCCAATCTGATGGAGAGTGGTATTCTAGAAGTTACCACTGGGCCAGCCTCTGCTGAGGATTTGTCGTCTCCCCATAACGTTACAATGGACATTCCATCGGTTAGTCCTAGTAGCCTTCTTTTTGAACAGCAGAAAGAACTGCTTTTGTTACAGCTGGAGCATGATCGTGAGAAGAGAGAGCATGATCGGCAGCATGATCGTGAGAAGTTAGAGCATGATCGTGTAAAATATGAAAAGGAATTGGCATTTAAACAAGATATGGAGCGTGCTAAAATCAAATTGCAACAAGAACGTATAGAGTTGGTTAGGGAAGGAAAGATCTCAGGGGAGAGTTTGTTTTGGGAAGGTGACCCAGATTTACCTAGGGGTAGTTCCGCTTTTGGTCGTGCCCCAGAGACATTTGATATTGTTGGGAACTTACGGTTATTGCCTCGGTTTAATGAAAGGGACCCCGAGACATTCTTTTCGTTGTTTGAGCGGGTTGCTAACGCTAGGAGTTGGCCTGATTCTGACCGCACTTTAATGTTGCAGTGTGTGCTGACTGGTAAAGCGCAGGAAGCATATTCAGCTCTTAGTGTACACGACAGTGCCAGTTATGATAAAGTTAAAACAGCTGTGTTACAGATTTATGAATTGGTCCCTGAGGCTTACCGCCAACGATTTAGAACTTTAAAAAGGGATGATAACCAGACTCATGTTGAGTTTGCGCGACAGTTGTCTTTACAGTTTAATCGCTGGTGTTCCGCCTCTGCAGTTGTGACTTTCCAAGGGCTGTGTGATCTGATTATGTTAGAGCAATTTAAGGACACAATTCCTGATCGTATTGCCACGTATATTAATGAACAGAAAGTAAAGAATGTTGCTGAAGCTGCAGTTTTGGCAGACGAGTATGTGTTGACTCACAAAAGTGTCTTTGCAGAACCCCGTATTCGGAAAGAGTGGGGGCGTTCGGATAGATTTGGGCTTCGCTCACCGAGATACTTTGGTTCTCGGGCAGAGTTCTATTCAACTAGGGTTGAACCTGACTCCCATGGTAAAGCTGACTTTGGGCATGAGTGTCACTACTGTCAAGGTTCAGGGCATTGGAAAAACGAATGTCCACTTCTCAGGTCAAAGGGTGCTTACGCTAAATCTAAGCCTACTGCATTAGCTGCACCTATTCCACATCAGTTCATTCATGACTCATTTCCTCAGGCCCAGGAGAATGTGAAAGTCCATATTGATCCAGACTATTTACCTTTCATTACAGAAGGTTTTGTGTCTATGTTAGGAAGTAAAGACCTAGTGCCAGTGAAGATCCTGAGAGACACAGGTGCCTCTGAATCATTTGTGTTGGAGTCTGTGTTACCCTTTTCTGCTGAGACTGATTCGGGGAATAGTGTTCTAATTAGGGGAATAGGTTTGAACACTCTGTCAGTTCCATTGCATAAACTGATGTTGGATTGTGGGCTGGTGAAGGGTGAAGTTGTTGTGGGTGTGCGTCCTTCGTTGCCTATTGAGGGTATCGATGTTATCCTTGGGAATAACTTGGCTGGTGAGCGTGTATGGCCTGTCGTGTTTCCATCTCTAGTGGTTTCCACTAAGCCGTCATTTGTTGGGATTCCTGATGAGAGTGTACAGAGTTTCCCAGAGGTGTTCTCTGCGTGTGCAGTGACACGTTCTATGAGCCGTGGCGAACTGGTCACTGCGCCGACTAATGATAATAATACAAAGTATGTCACTGTTTTCCCTGTTATCCCGTTATCTGTAACCCGCTCAGATCTAATCAATGCGCAACGGGATGACCCCACGTTGGAAGAGTTGCGTGATCAAATTGTGCCTATAGAACAGTTGGGAGATGTCGCCCATGGCTATTTTCTCCAAGAGGATGTCCTGATGAGAAAGTGGGTGTCTCATGATAGTGTTTTTCTGGGGAGGCAATTAGTCAGGTTGTTGTACCAGTTAAGCTTCGTGAGTTGGTGTTGGAAACTTCTCACAGCGACGTGGCTGGACATATGGGGGTGAGGAAAACCTACAATCGCATATTAAGACATTTCTTTTGGCCTAGATTAAAGAGGGATGTTTCTGATTTTATCAAAACTTGTCACACCTGTCAATTAACTGGTAAGCCTAATCAAGCTATTAAACCAGTACCATTGTTTCCTATTCCTGTACTCAGCCAACCTTTTGAGTATCTGATTATTGACTGTGTGGGTCCTCTGCCTCGTTCTAAAAAGGGTAGTAGTTACCTGTTCACTGTGATGTGTCAGACCACTAGGTTTCCTGCTGCCTATCCTCTCCGATCTATCACGACTAAATCGGTGTTAAAAGCTTTGACTCAGTTTCTCTCATTGTTTGGAATCCCTAAGGTCATTCAGAGTGATCAAGGATCTAATTTTATCTCTAATCTGTTTGGTCAGGTTCTTCAACAGCTCCATATTAAACACAATTTGTCTAGCGCCTATCACGCGCAAAGTCAAGGAGCACTGGAACGTTTCCATCAAACACTAAAGTCTTTGTTGAGAGCTTATTGTACTGAGATGGATAAGGATTGGGAGGAGGGGTTGCCTTGGTTACTGTTAGCTGCTAGGGAAGTTTCACAGGAGAGCACAGGTTTCAGTCCAAATGACCTTGTGTTTGGACATAGGGTGCGTGGACTTTTATCTGTTCTCCAGGATGACTGGAAGTCTCCCGAGCCTCCTCAGTCCCTGTTATCGTATGTGTGTGATTTCCGGCGACGGCTGTATGCCGCTGGTGAAATGGCTAAAGAGAAGTTATCATCTTCACAGGAGAGGATGAAGGGCATATTTGATCGCCGAACTGAGCCTCGTCACTTTAGTCCAGGTGACCAGGTTCTTGCTCTGCTGCCAATTGTTGGTTCTCCTTTTCAAGCCAAGTTTCAAGGTCCATATACAGTGGTGCGCCAGTGCACTGAGCAAAATTATCTAGTTGCCACTCCAGAACGGAGGAAAGCACACCAGCTGTGCCATGTAAATCTGTTAAAACCCTATTATGCACGTTCCTCTGAGACTGAACAGTGGGATTCTACAGAGGACGGTAAAACCTGTTCTTTTGGCTGATACCGTTGTTTCCTTGGGTTCTTGTCGTGCTAGATCTGTGCATGAGGAGGAAGATGTTCCTGGTCCTGACGATTGTATATTGCAGGGTAGATTGAAAAATTCAGAAACACTGGATATTTTAGACAGTCTTCTCACTCACCTACCTGTTGATGGGCGGAAAGAGATAGTTGGTCTGATTCAGAGATTTCCAGGTTTGTTTTCTGATACACCTACACGTACAAACTTAATAGAACATGATATTGACATTGGAGGTGCTGACCCCATTCGTCAGCGCTTCTATAGAGTTTCTTCAGAGAAACTACGTTGTCTGGATGCTGAGGTCAAGTACATGCTGGAGAGTAAGATAGCAGAGCCTTCTTTCTCCAGTTGGGCTTCTCCCTGTATCTTGGTCAGTAAACCGGATGGAACAAACCGTTTTTGTACGGACTACCGTAAGGTAAACAGTGTCACAAAGCCAGATTCATTTCCTCTTCCTCGGATGGAGGACTGTGTTGATCAAGTCGGTGCAGCTAAGTTTGTGAGCAAATTTGACCTGTTAAAAGGCTATTGGCAGGTGCCACTGACGAGTAGGGCACGTGAAATCTCTGCCTTTATTACACCCTTTGGTCTGTACTCGTATTCAGTTATGAGTTTCGGTCTGCGCAATGCACCTGCCACTTTTCAGCGACTTATGAACAGGGTTGTCACCGGTCTGACCGGGTGCGCTGTTTATTTGGAGGATGTAGTGATCTATGCAGATACTTGGGAAGAACATCTGTCCCGTATTCAAGCCTTGTTCGAACGTCTGGCTGCGGGTCGCCTCACAATCAATCTGGCAAAATGTGAGTTTGCTCAGGCGACCGTTACATACCTTGGAAAAATGGTTGGGCAGGGTGAAGTGCGTCCTGTTCGGGCTAAAGTGGTGGCTATTGATGCTTTTCCACCACCAACTACTAAAAAGGAACTGATGCGTTTCTTGGGCATGATTGGTTATTACCGTAGTTTTTGTAATAACTTCTCTACTGTGGTCGCTCCCTTGACAGATATGCTGAAAGCTAAGGCTGTTTATGTTTGGTCTACTCGTTGTCAACACGCTTTTGAAGAGGCAAAGAGGTTGCTTACCTCAACTCCAGTGCTGGCTGCTCCTCGCATGGATTTGTCATTTACCTTGCAGGTGGATGCTAGTCATGTGGGGGCAGGTGCAGTTTTGCTGCAAGCAGATGTGTCTGGGATTGAGAGGCCTGTTAGTTTTTTTTCCAAAAAGTTTAACGATTATCAGTTGAACTATTTGGTTATTGAAAAGGAAGCGCTAGCATTAATTTGGGCACTACAACACTTCGAAGTGTATGTCGGGTCGGGGGTAGTACCTATTGTGGTCTACACCGACCATAACCCCCTCACTTTTTTGAGGTCCATGATGTGTCCAAACCAGAGGATAATGCGATGGTGTTTATTTTTACAATCATTCCATCTCGATGTGAGGCACATCCGGGGGACTGAAAACGTGATTGGTGATGCGCTCTCTCGTGCGCCCTGTTCCTAATGTTTACGTGACTGACCATTGTTTCGTATTGTCATGTTCTCTCTGTCCTGTCTGCTCCCTCCTGGTCTTGTTTTCTTCTTTCCTCTTAAATGTTGCTTCCTTTTGCGAAGGTCGCTGAGGTCTGGGGAGGAGGTTGGCTGGGGCAAATTGTAAGTGTGAACACGTAAACCCTCATCAATTTGTGGCGCAGAAGCTGTGTCAATTTGGAACTTAGAGGCTGGTATTTTGTTCCGGGGTCCTTGTTGGTCCCCGGTTTTATGGGGGGGGATGTGACGACCCTCCCACTCTGTCTGCCGTATTCTCTCTGTTATTTCCTTATTAGGATGCTGGTGGGCGGAGTTGGGAGGGTCGTCAGCTACATGGGAAACACCTGGGCCCGGTGTCTCCCAGGATAAATACACCACTTCCCCATTCATGGAGGAGACTCTCTCCATGCAGACACCCTCTGTAGATTGTGTTGTGGTTCTTGGTGGCCGTTTGTTTGTTTGTTTGCTTTGGCACCTTTCATCACCCTGCATTATCACATTCATGCATGCAAAACACTCACTTACACTACTGATTACTGATTACACACACCATTGTCTATTATACTTAGTTGCTTTAGGTAATAAATACATATTTTGCTACTCATTATCTCCACGTTGTCTACCTTTGTTACGGGCTTTGAGCCGGTTCGTGACAGTCACATACACATGGTTAGCAGATGTTATTGGTCACATGGTTAGCAGATGTTATTGGTCACATACACATGGTTAGCAGATGTTATTGGTCACATACACATGGTTAGCAGATGCTATTGGTCACATGGTTAGTAGATGCTATTGGTCACATACACCTGGTTAGCAGATGTTATTGGTCACATACACATGGTTAGCAGATGTTATTGGTCACATACACATGGTTAGCAGATGTTATTGGTCACATATACATGGTTAGCAGATGTTATTGGTCAATTATACATGGTTAGCAGATGTTATTGGTCACATACACATGGTTAGCAGGTGTTATTGGTCACATACACATGGTTAGCAGGTGTTATTGGTCACATACACATGGTTAGCAGATGTTATTGGTCAAATGGTTAGCAGATGCTATTGGTCACATACACCTGGTTAGCAGATGCTATTGGTCACATACACCTGGTTAGCAGATGCTATTGGTCACATACACCTGGTTAGCAGATGCTATTGGTCACATACACCTGGTTAGCAGATGCTATTGGTCACATACACATGGTTAGCAGATGCTATTGGTCACATGGTTAGCAGATGTTATTGGTCACATGGTTAGCAGATGTTATTGGTCACATACACATGGTTAGCAGATGTTATTGGTCACATGGTTAGCAGATGTTATTGGTCACATACACATGGTTAGCAGATGTTATTGGTCACATGGTTAGCAGATGTTATTGGTCACATGGTTAGCAGATGTTATTGGTCACATACACATGGTTAGCAGATGTTATTGGTCACATGGTTAGCAGATGTTATTGGTCACATACACATGGTTAGCAGATGTTATTGGTCACATACACATGGTTAGCAGATGTTATTGGTCACATACACATGGTTAGCAGATGTTATTGGTCACATATGTAAGGAATTGCTATTTCGTATGCAGGTGACTAACTTACTGCTAATTACATGGCTACAACTCACAGTAAAGCCTGTGGGGTCCCCTACAGGATAGCTCCCACATTACACACATAATCTCCTATGTAACCGAACACTGTGTGCCCAAAGAAGATCCTACGATGACGGACAGACAACTGAGCCAATGGCGGAAGACTACAGACTACAACCAGCTGAACCAATCCGGAGATCCGATCTTCCTAGGGTCAACCTACTTCCTGTGACGTATATAAGGGCTGTGCTGACTGTTTACGCGCTCTCTGCCTGCTGTTCCAACACGAACTAACGGAAGAGCCGTATTTACGTGTACCAGATATTCTCCCTCTGAAATAAACTGTCGCTTGTCGTACAATTTTAACACCTGGTCTGAATCGATCCTTAACCGGCTCACCCTTCTAATATCCTTTTATCAACACATACACATGGTTAGCAGATGCTATTGGTCACATGGTTAGTAGATGCTATTGGTCACATACACCTGGTTAGCAGATGTTATTGGTCACATACACATGGTTAGCAGATGTTATTGGTCACATACACATGGTTAGCAGATGTTATTGGTCACATATACATGGTTAGCAGATGTTATTGGTCACATACACATGGTTAGCAGATGTTATTGGTCACATACACATGGTTAGCAGATGTTATTGGTCACATACACATGGTTAGCAGGTGTTATTGGTCACATACACATGGTTATCAGATGTTATTGGTCACATACACATGGTTAGCAGATGTTATTGGTTACATGGTTAGCAGATGTTATTGGTCACATACACATGGTTAGCAGATGTTATTGGTTACATGGTTAGCAGATGTTATTGGTCACATACACATGGTTAGCAGATGTTATTGGTTACATACACATGGTCAGCATATGTTATTGGTCACATACACATGGTTAGCAGATGTTATTGGTCACATACACATGGTTAGCAGGTGTTATTGGTCACATACACATGGTTAGCAGGTGTTATTGGTCACATACACATGGTTAGCAGATGTTATTGGTTACATGGTTAGCAGATGTTATTGGTCACATACATATGGTTAGCAGATGTTATTGGTTACATGGTTAGCAGATGTTATTGGTCACATACACGTGGTTAGCAGATGTTATTGGTTACATGGTTAGCAGATGTTATTGGTCACATACACATGGTTAGCAGATGTTATTGGTTACATACACATGGCCAGCAGATGTTATTGGTCACATACACATGGTTAGCAGATGTTATTGGTCACATACACATGGTTAGCAGGTGTTATTGGTCACATACACATGGTTAGCAGATGTTATTGGTCACATACACATGGTTAGCAGATGTTATTGGTCACATACACATGGTTAGCAGATGTTATTGGTTACATGGTTAGCAGATGTTATTGGTCACATACACATGGTTAGTAGATGTTATTGGTCACATACACATGGTTAGCAGATGTTATTGGTCACATACACGTGGTTAGTAGATGTTATTGGTCACATGGTTAGCAGATGTTAATGGTCACATACACATGGTTAGCAGATGTTATTGGTCACATACACATGGTTAGTAGATGTTATTGGTCACATACACATGGTTAGCAGATGTTATTGGTCACATGGTTAGCAGATGTTATTGGTCACATACACATGGTTAGCAGATGTTATTGGTCACATGGTTAGCAGATGTTATTGGTCACATGGTTAGCAGATGTTATTGGTCACATGGTTAGCAGATGTTATTGGTCACATACACATGGTTAGCAGATGTTATTGGTCACATGGTTAGTAGATGTTATTGGTCACATACACATGGTTAGCAGATGTTATTGGTCACATACACATGGTTAGCAGATGTTATTGGTCACATGGTTAGCAGATGTTATTGGTCACATACACATGGTTAGCAGATGTTATTGGTCACATACACATGGTTAGCAGATGTTATTGGTCACATACCCATGGTTAGCAGATGTTATTGGTCACATACACATGGTTAGCAGATGTTATTGGTCACGTACACATGGTTAGCAGATGTTATTGGTCACATACACATGGTTGGCAGATGTTATTGGTCACATACACATGGTTAGCAGATGTTAATGGTCACATATACATGGTTAGCAGATGTTATTGGTCACATGGTTAGCAGATGTTATTGGTCACATGGTTAGCAGATGTTATTGGTCACATACACATGGTTAGCAGATGTTATTGGTCACATACACATGGTTAGCAGATGTTATTGGTCACATACCCATGGTTAGCAGATGTTATTGGTCACATACACATGGTTAGCAGATGTTATTGGTCACGTACACATGGTTAGCAGATGTTATTGGTCACATACACATGGTTGGCAGATGTTATTGGTCACATACACATGGTTAGCAGATGTTAATGGTCACATATACATGGTTAGCAGATGTTATTGGTCACATGGTTAGCAGATGTTATTGGTCACATGGTTAGCAGATGTTATTGGTCACATACACATGGTTAGCAGATGTTATTGGTCACATACACATGGTTAGCAGATGTTATTGGTCACATGGTTAGCAGATGTTATTGGTCACATGGTTAGCAGATGTTAATGGTCACATACACATGGTTAGCAGATGTTATTGGTCACATACACATGGTTAGCAGATGTTATTGGTCACATACACATGGTTAGCAGATGTTATTGGTCACATACACATGGTTAGCAGATGTTAATGGTCACATACACATGGTTAGCAGATGTTATTGGTCACATGGTTAGCAGATGTTATTGGTCACATACACATGGTTAACATATGTTATTGGTCACATGGTTAGTAGATGTTATTGGTCACATATACATGGTTAGTATATGTTATTGGTCACATACACATGGTTAGTAGATGTTATTGGTCACATAGACATGGTTAGCAGATGTTATTGGTCACATACACATGGTCAGCAGATGTTAATGGTCACATACACATGGTCAGCAGATGTTAATGGTCACATGGTTAGCAGATGTTATTGGTCACATGGTTAGCAGATGTTATTGGTCACATACACATGGTTAGCAGATGTTATTGGTCACATACACATGGTTAGCAGATGTTATTGGTCACATACACATGGTCAGCAGATGTTATTGGTCACATACATATGGTTAGTAGATGTTATTGGTCACATACACATGGTTAGCAGATGGTATTGGTCACATACACATGGTCAGCAGATGTTATTGGTCACATACACACGGTTAGCAGATGTTATTGGTCACATACATATGGTTAGTAGATGTTATTGGTCACATACACATGGTCAGCAGATGTTATTGGTCACATACATATGGTTAGTAGATGTTATTGGTCACATACACATGGTTAGCAGATGTTATTGGTCACATACACATGGTTAGCAGATGTTATTGGTCACATACACATGGTTAGCAGATGTTATTGGTCACATGGTTAGCAGATGTTATTGGTCACATACACATGGTTAGCAGATGTTATTGGTCACATACCCATGGTTAGCAGATGTTATTGGTCACATACACATGGTTAGCAGATGTTATTGGTCACGTACACATGGTTAGCAGATGTTATTGGTCACATACACATGGTTGGCAGATGTTATTGGTCACATACACATGGTTAGCAGATGTTAATGGTCACATATACATGGTTAGCAGATGTTATTGGTCACATGGTTAGCAGATGTTATTGGTCACATGGTTAGCAGATGTTATTGGTCACATACACATGGTTAGCAGATGTTATTGGTCACATACACATGGTTAGCAGATGTTATTGGTCACATGGTTAGCAGATGTTATTGGTCACATGGTTAGCAGATGTTAATGGTCACATACACATGGTTAGCAGATGTTATTGGTCACATACACATGGTTAGCAGATGTTATTGGTCACATACACATGGTTAGCAGATGTTATTGGTCACATACACATGGTTAGCAGATGTTAATGGTCACATACACATGGTTAGCAGATGTTATTGGTCACATGGTTAGCAGATGTTATTGGTCACATACACATGGTTAACAGATGTTATTGGTCACATGGTTAGTAGATGTTATTGGTCACATATACATGGTTAGTATATGTTATTGGTCACATACACATGGTTAGTAGATGTTATTGGTCACATAGACATGGTTAGCAGATGTTATTGGTCACATACACATGGTCAGCAGATGTTAATGGTCACATGGTTAGCAGATGTTATTGGTCACATGGTTAGCAGATGTTATTGGTCACATACACATGGTTAGCAGATGTTATTGGTCACATACACATGGTTAGCAGATGTTATTGGTCACATACACATGGTCAGCAGATGTTATTGGTCACATACATATGGTTAGTAGATGTTATTGGTCACATACACATGGTTAGCAGATGGTATTGGTCACATACACATGGTCAGCAGATGTTATTGGTCACATACACACGGTTAGCAGATGTTATTGGTCACATACATATGGTTAGTAGATGTTATTGGTCACATACACATGGTCAGCAGATGTTATTGGTCACATACATATGGTTAGTAGATGTTATTGGTCACATACACATGGTTAGCAGATGTTATTGGTCACATACACATGGTTAGTAGATGTTATTGGTCACATACATATGGTTAGCAGATGTTAATGGTCACATACACATGGTTAGCAGATGTTATTGGTCACATACATATGGTTAGCAGATGTTATTGGTCACATACATATGGTTAGCAGATGTTATTGGTCACATACATATGGTTAGCAGATGTTAATGGTCACATACACATGGTTAGCAGATGTTATTGGTCACATACATATGGTTGGCAGATGTTATTGGTCACATACATATGGTTAGCAGATGTTATTGGTCACATACATATGGTTAGCAGATGTTATTGGTCACATACATATGGTTGGCAGATGTTATTGGTCACATACACATGGTTAGCAGATGTTATTGGTCACATGGTTAGCAGATGTTATTGGTCACATACACATGGTTAGCAGATGTTATTGGTCATATGGTAAGCAGATGTTATTGGTCACATACACATGGTTAGCAGATGTTATTGGTCACATACACATGGTTAGCAGATGTTATTGGTCACATACACATGGTTAGCAGATGTTATTGGTCACATACACATGGTTAGCAGATGTTATTGGTCTCACACAAATCATCAAGGAACCCACCAGGTACAACCCTAACTCTGTAAGCAAGGGCACCCTCATAGACGTCATCCTGACCAACTGGCCCTCCAAATACACCTCCGCTGTCTTCAACCAGGATCTCAGCGACCACTGCCTCATTGCCTGTATCCGCTACGGTGCCGCAGTCAAACGACCACCCCTCATCACTGTCAAGCGCTCCCTAAAACACTTCTGCGAGCAGGCCTTTCTAATCGACCTGGCCTGGGTATCCTGGAAGGACATTGACCTCATCCCGTCAGTTGAGGATGCCTGGTCATTCTTTAAGAGTAACTTCCTCACCATATTAGATAAGCATGCTCCGTTCAAAAAATGCAGAACTAAGAACAGATACAGCCCTTGGTTCACTCCAGACCTGACTGCCCTCGACCAGCACAAAAACATCCTGTGGCGGACTGCAATAGCATCGAACAGTCCCCGCGATATGCAACTGTTCAGGGAAGTCAGGAACCAATACACGCAGTCAGTCAGGAAAGCTAAGGCCAGCTTCTTCAGGCAGAAGTTTGCATCCTGTAGCTCCAACTC
Source organism: Oncorhynchus nerka (assembly GCF_034236695.1). Taxonomy (NCBI): domain Eukaryota; kingdom Metazoa; phylum Chordata; class Actinopteri; order Salmoniformes; family Salmonidae; genus Oncorhynchus; species Oncorhynchus nerka. The sequence continues at coordinate 2,119,515 of NC_088420.1, forward strand.
CAAAAAGTTCTGGGACACTGTGAAGTCCATGGAGAACAAGAGCACCTCCTCCCAGCTGCCCACGGCACTGAGGCTAGGGAACACGGTCACCACCGACAAATCCATGATTATCGAAAACTTCAACAAGCATTTCTCAACGGCTGGCCATGCCTTCCGCCTGGCTACTCATACCTCGGCCAACAGCTCCGGCCCCCCCGCAGCTCCTCGCCCAAGCCTCTCCAGGTTCTCCTTTACCCAAATCCAGATAGCAGATGTTCTGAAAGAGCTGCAAAACCTGGACCCGTACAAATCAGCTGGGCTTGACAATCTGGACCCTCTATTTCTGAAACTATCCGCCGCCATTGTCGCAACCCCTATTACCAGCCTGTTCAACCTCTCTTTCATATCGTCTGAGATCCCCAAGGATTGGAAAGCTGCCGCGGTCATCCCCCTCTTCAAAGGGGGAGACACCCTGGATCCAAACTGTTACAGACCTATATCCATTCTGCCCTGCCTATCTAAGGTCTTCGAAAGCAGAGTCAACAAACAGGTCACTGACCATCTCGAATCCCACCGTACCTTCTCCGCTATGCAATCTGGTTTCCGAGCCGGTCACGGGTGCACCTCAGCCACACTCAAGGTACTAAATGACATCATAACCGCCATCGATAAAAGACAGTACTGTGCAGCCGTCTTCATCGACCTTGACAAGGCTTTCGACTCTGTCAATCACCATATTCTTATCGGCAGACTCAGTAGCCTCGGCTTTTCGGATGACTGCCTTGCCTGGTTCACCAATTACTTTGCAGACAGAGTTCAGTGTGTCAAATCGGAGGGCATGTTGTCCGGTCCTCTGGCAGTCTCTATGGGGGTGCCACAGGGTTCAATTCTCGGGCCGACTCTTTTTTCTGTGTATATCAATGATGTTGCTCTTGCTGCGGGCGATTCCCTGATCCACCTCTACGCAGACGACACCATTCTATACACTTTCGGCCCGTCATTGGACACTGTGCTATCTAACCTCCAATCGAGCTTCAATGCCATACAACACTCCTTCCGTGGCCTCCAACTGCTCTTAAACGCTAGTAAAACCAAATGCATGCTTTTCAACCGATCGCTGCATGCACCCGCTTGCCCGACTAGCATCACCACACTGGATGGTTCCGACCTTGAATATGTGGACACCTATAAGTACCTAGGTGTCTGGCTAGACTGCAAACTCTCCTTCCAGACCCATATCAAACATCTCCAATCGAAAATCAAATCAAGAGTCGGCTTTCTATTCCGCAACAAAGCCTCCTTCACTCACGCTGCCAAGCTTACCCTAGTAAAACTGACTATCCTACCGATCCTCGACTTCGGCGATGTCATCTACAAAATGGCTTCCAACACTCTTCTCAGCAAACTGGATGCAGTTTATCACAGTGCCATCCGTTTTGTCACTAAAGCACCTTATACTACCCACCACTGCGACTTGTATGCTCTAGTCGGCTGGCCCTCGCTACATATTCGTCGCCAGACCCACTGGCTCCAGGTCATCTACAAGGCCATGCTAGGCAAAAAGCTCCGCCTTATCTCAGCTCACTGGTCACGATGGCAACACCCATCCGTAGCACGCGCTCCAGCAGGTGTATCTCATTGAGCATCCCCAAAGCCAACACCTCATTCGGCCGCCTTTCGTTCCAGTACTCTGCTGCCTGTGACTGGAACGAATTGCAAAAATCGCTGAAGTTGGAGACTTTTATCTCCCTCACCAACTTCAAACATCAGCTATCTGAGCAGCTAACCGATCGCTGCAGCTGTACATAATCTATTGGTAAATAGCACACCCATTTTCACCTACCTCATCCCCACAGTTTTTATTTATTTACTTTTCTGCTCTTTTGCACACAAATATCTCTACCTGTACATGATCATCTGATCATTTATCACTCCAGTGTTAATCTGCAATATTGTAATTATTCGCCTACCTCCTCATGCCTTTTGCACACAATGTATATAGACTCCCCTTTTTTTTCTCTACCGTGTTATTGACTTGTTAATTGTTTACTCCATGTGTAACTCTGTGTTGTCTGTTCACACTGCTATGCTTTATCTTGGCCAGGTCGCAGTTGCAAATGAGAACCTGTTCTCAACTAGCCTACCTGGTTAAATAAAGGTGAAATAAAATAAAAATAAAATAAAACATACACATGGTTAGCAGATGTTATTGGTCACACACACATGGTTAGCAGATGTTATTGGTCATATACACATGGTTAGCAGATGTTATTGGTCACATGGTTAGCAGATGTTATTGGTCACATACACATGGTTAGTAGATGTTATTGGTCACATGGTTAGCATATGTTATTGGTCACATACACATGGTAAGCAGATGTTATTGGTCACATACACATGGTTAGCAGATGTTATTGGTCACATACACATGGTTAGCAGATGTTATTGGTCGCATGGTTAGTAGATGTTATTGGTCACATACACATGGTTAGCAGATGTTATTGGTCACATGGTTAGCAGATGTTATTGGTCACATACACATGGTTAGCAGATGTTATTGGTCACATACACATGGTTAGCAGATGTTATTGGTCACATGGTTAGCAGATGTTATTGGTCACATACACATGGTTAGCAGATGTTATTGGTCACATACACATGGTTAGCAGATGTGATTGGTCACATACACATGGTTAGCAGATGTGATTGGTCACGTGGTTAGCAGATGTTATTGGTCACATACACATGGTTAGCAGATGTTATTGGTCACATACACATGGTTAGCAGATGTTATTGGTCGCATGGTTAGTAGATGTTATTGGTCACATGGTTAGCAGATGTTATTGGTCACATACACATGGTTAGCAGATGTTATTGGTCACATGGTTAGCAGATGTTATTGGTCACATGGTTAGCAGATGTTATTGGTCACATACACGTGGTTAGCAGATGTTATTGGTCACATACACGTGGTTAGCAGATGTTATTGGTCACACACACATGGTTAGCAGATGTTATTGGTCACATACACATGGTTAGCAGATGTTATTGGTCACATACACATGGTTAGCAGATGTTATTGGTCACATACACATGGTTAGCAGATGTTATTGGTCACATGGTTAGCAGATGTTATTGGTCACATACACATGGTTAGCAGATGTTATTGGTCACATGGTTAGCAGATGTTATTGGTCACATGGTTAGCAGATGTTATTGGTCACATACACGTGGTTAGCAGATGTTATTGGTCACATACACGTAGTTAGCAGATGTTATTGGTCACACACACATGGTTAGCAGATGTTATTGGTCACATACACATGGTTAGCAGATGTTATTGGTCACATACACGTGGTTAGCAGATGTTATTGGTCACATACACATGGTTAGCAGATGTTATTGGTCACATACACGTGGTTAGCAGATGTTATTGGTCACATACACGTGGTTAGCAGATGTTATTGGTCACACACACATGGTTAGCAGATGTTATTGGTCACATACACATGGTTAGCAGATGTTATTGGTCACATACACATGGTTAGCAGATGTTATTGGTCACATACACATGGTTAGCAGATGTTATTGGTCACATACACATGTTTAGTTTAGTTAATTTTTTTATTTTTACAGGGACAGTGCACATTAATCAACGTTTCAGTAAAAGTGCCGGTTTTAGCCAGCCGGCTAATTTTCAACCGCAGTCCCTGGGCAGGTTATTAAAAACAATTACAATATAGACAATAGCAACATAGAACAAGCAAGACATAGCAACATAGGACAATCAAGACGTAGCATACAGACAGAGCAACATAGAACAAAAAGCAGCAAGACAAAATTCATAAAAGCAACAAAGTGTTTCCACACCTCACAAGCTACAGACAACAGACAACATGGAAAGCGGCAACACACAGCTAGGGACCATGTTCACAAATCTGATTGACCTTTAGCCATGTCTTCAAGCATTTTGTGAAAGTGTGGTGCAGTTATGTGTGTCTGATGGCAGTGTATTCCAGACATGGGAAGCTCTCACAGAGAATGCAGATTTACTAAAGGTGCTTTTCCTTAGGGGAACTATACAGTCACCTCTCATGGCAGACCTTGTGGATCTGCTGCCATATGTCTGGGTTTTCTGTTTAACAAAAATATTGAGTGGAGGGGGAGGAGCCAGGCCATTAAGGATCTTGAATACAAGACATGCGTCGGTGTATTGCACAAGATTTTCCCAACTCAAGAGCTCATGCTTTCTAAGGATGTGACAATGATGATAGCTATTGGGCTTCCTATCAAGCACTTTGAGAGCCTGTTTGTAGACAGACTGAATAGGTTTTAATGTTGTACAGCAAGCTTGGGCCCAACTAGTCAAGCAGTATGTTAAGTGGGGGAGTATCATAGATTTGAAGTACAGTTTTGCTACCTCTGTAGTCAAACAATTTCGTATAAATCGGAAATTAGCTAGGTTGAATTTGGTTATTTGAATGACCTTTTTCACATGCTTTTTAAAAGAGATGTTGGAATCAAGTTTGATGCCAAGGTACTTAAAATCGGATACCACCTGGAGCTTCTTCCATGACACAGACATGTGGCTCAGTAGCATCTGTTGCCCTCTTTGTGAAGAACATGCAAACAGTTTTTTTCACATTGAGATGCAAACACGAGTCACTGAGCCACTTTGTAACCTGGACCATTACAGTAGTGAGTTCTTGTGCAGCTTGTTGTTTGCTCTTTGCATGCACATATATCACTGTATCATCTGCATACATTTGAACTTCAGACCCAGTACAGACAGAAGGCAGATCATTAATGTACAGGCTAAACAGGAGGGGCCCCAGTATTGACCCTTGGGGCACGCCCACATCATAGCTACGAGTGGGCGACAGCTCATTGCTCACTCTGACACACTGAGTTCTGCCTTCAAGGTATGATTTCATCCATCTCAAGGCATCAGGGGAAAAGTTGAACTTGGACAATTTTGTGATGAGAATCTCATGGTTAACAGTATCAAAAGCCTTCCTTAGGTCCAGAAACACAGCCCCAACAGCACCCCCTTTGTCCATCTTGGACTTCACATTTTCCAGAAGAAAGCAGTTGGCCGTTTCTGTGGTGTGTTTCGCTCTGAAGACAAACTGCATGGAGTGTAATGTGAAGGGGCTGTTGTTGAGGTGGGCAATCAGTTGTTCTGCTACACACTTTTCAGCAACCTTTGACACCACAGGTAGTATACTAATGGGCCTGTAGTTACTCACGTTAGCAGGGTCGCCTGATTTAAAGATGGCCGTTATTATGGCCGACTTCCATACCCTTGGAAACACACCGAGACCAATAGATGTGTTGGTGACCTTAGTAATGGGGCCAATGAGTGACTCTTTGTAGTTTTTAAGAAAGGTAGAGTCCAGCCCAAACACATCTTTGGCTTTAGAGTTCTTTAGTGAGCTAATCACCTTGTTCACCTTTGACTCAGAAACCTCCCTTATGATGAAGACAGGTTGAGTGTCATTCACTAGCACTGAGCCCAAGAAACCAGTGGAGGGGTTCTGTGTCAGTACCCTGACAGAGTCAATAAAGTAGGAATTGAAGGCTATTGCTATTTCGACTGCATCCTGTGTTAGATTGTTATTCACCATGATTTCTAGTCTTTTTGCAGTGTTACTATGTTAGCAGATGTTATTGGTCACACACATGGTTAGCAGATAATGATCTACACACAATACCCCATAATGATCTACACACAATACCCCATAATGATATACACACAATACCCCATAATGATATACACACAATACCCCATAATGATCTACACACAATACCCCACAATACCCCATAATGATATACACACAATACCCCATAATGATCTACACACAATACCCCACAATACCCCATAATGATATACACACAATACCCCATAATGATCTACACACAATACCCCACAATACCCCATAATGATCTACACACAATACCCCACAATACCCCATAATGATATACACACAATACCCCACAATACCCCATAATGATCTACACACAATACCCCACAATACCCCATAATGATCGACACACAATACCCCATAATGATCTACACACAATACCCCATAATGATCTACCCACAATACCCCATAATGATCTACACACAATACCCCACAATGATATACACACAATACCCCATAATACCCCATAATGATCTACACACAATACCCCACAATACCCCATAATGATCTACACACAATACCCCATAATGATCTACACACAATACCCCATAATACCCCATAATGATCTACACACAATACCCCACAATACCCCATAATGATATACACACAATACCCCATAATGATATACACACAATACCCCATAATGATCTACACACAATACCCCATAATGATCTACACACAATACCCCACAATGATATACACACAATACCCCATAATGATATACACACAATACCCCATAATGATCTACACACAATACCCCATAATGATATACACACAATACCCCATAATGATCTACACACAATACCCCATAATGATCTACACACAATACCCCACAATACCCCATAATGATCTACACACAATACCCCACAATGATCGACACACAATACCCCATAATACCCCAAAATGATCTACACACAATACCCCATAATGATCTACACACAATACCCCACAATGATCGACACACAATACCCCATAATACCCCATAATGATCTACACACAATACCCCACAATGATATACACACAATACCCCACAATACCCCATAATGATATACACACAATACCCCATAATGATATACACACAATACCCCACAATACCCCATAATGATCTACACACAATACCCCATAATGATCTACACACAATACCCCACAATACCCCATAATACCCCATAATGATCTACACACAATACCCCATAATGACAAAGCGAAAACATGTTTATAGAATTTGATGTATGTTTTCCAACCCATATCACACATGGGCTCCACGGTGTCATAGATCCTTTTCCTGCGTCAAATGAACCTAGTGGCCTCATGGGTGGAATGTTATTCATATTTTTTTTATAATTTCATAATTAATCAACTTTTTTTTTTAAACGCTAAAAATCCGTTATTTCTATGTCAAACATTTTTTAGATATATTTCAGTCTTCTGTGATAAACACTGATTTCACATGACTGGGAATACAGATATACATCTGTGGGTCACAGATACCTTAAAAAAATGGTAGGGTCATGGATCAGAAAACCAGTCAGTATCTGGTGTGACCATTTGCCTCATGCAGCGTGACAGCTTCACAGAGTTGATCAGGCTGTTGATCAGTGTCCTGTGGAATGTTGTCCCACTCCTCTTCAATGGCTGTGGGAAGTTGTTGGATATTGGCGGGAACTGGAACATGGTTTCGTCGATCCAGAGCATCCCAAACATGCTCATGTCTTGCATTTAGAAACATTTAAAAAAATCATGTTTTTTACCATTGCATTGTATTTGATTAAAAACCAAGCATAGCCTCCCCTCCTCTTAATTAAGGCTTTTTTTGGCTGCCCAATGCAGTCGCAAAGTAGTCTAGACTGTCAATAAAGGGTTTGGCCCCTGAGACCTCTTGGAAATAAATCCTAATAGTAACCATGCAGCAGGCAGGTCCATATCATTGTAACCATGCAGGAGACAGGCCCATATCATTGTAACCATGCAGGAGACAGGCCCATATCATTGTAACCATGCAGGAGGCAGGTCCATATCATTGTAACCATGCAGGAGACAGGTCCATATCATTGTAACCATGCAGGAGGCAGGTCCATATTATTGTAACCATGCAGGAGGCAGGTCCATATCATTGTAACCATGCAGGAGGCAGGTCCATATCATTGTAACCATGCAGCAGGCAGGTCCATATCATTGTAACCATGCAGGAGACAGGCCCATATCATTGTAACCATGCAGGAGACAGGCCCATATCATTGTAACCATTCAGGAGGCAGGTCCATATCATTGTAACCATGCAGGAGGCAGGTCCATATCATTTTAACCATGCAGCAGGCAGGTCCATATCATTGTAACCATGCAGGAGACAGGCCCATATCATTGTAACCATGCAGGAGACAGGCCCATATCATTGTAACCATGCAGGAGGCAGGTCCATATCATTGTAACCATGCAGGTCCCGTTTTGGATGTGCGTAAGAACCCCTGCATGATGTATGCTACATGTCCGTGCCCATCACGAAACCAGAGATGATCATTTACAAGTTTCCATTTCATATGTTCAAAACCCAATTCCTCCGGGTCTCTTTTTTTTATCCTAGAGATTTAATCATGTCTTTACATTTTACATTTATTGTTATTATTATTTTTTAAACGGATGAGGATTGACCTTCCGTCAGAGGTCATCACGTTGGATGGGGATGGTGATGAAGGCTTTGGTGGTCCACGACAACGAAGAAGCAGGTGTCCCTTCCAGTGATGTGGCGCTGCCCCTTGGACCTGATGCCAGTAAGGATGGTCTTCCCCCGAGGCTGTCTGTTTGTGTATTGGTTCTCATGACTTAAGATTGGGTGTTGAGGGACCACTTGTCACATTGTCCGAGGTGGGTTTGTGTTGTGGCAAACAATGAGTTTTCTGTCTAGATAAAGATGGTGATACTGTCTTTGTTTTTCAGTCCAACAGGAGAGCAGCCCTCCGGACATCCTGTGATCCGGTTGGGGAGACGGAGTCTGTGGACGGACAAGTCAGTAAGTCATCAAATATGATACAATACTGTTAAACAGTGGTTCCCAAATGTTTTATAGTCCCGTACCCCTTCAAACATTCAACCTCCAGCTGTACCCCCTCTAGCACCAGGGTCAGCTGTACCCCCTCTAGCACCAGGGTCAGCGCACTCTCAAATGTTGTTTTTTGCCATCATTGTAAGCCTGCCACACACACACTATACAACACATTTATTAAACATAAGAATGAGTGAGTTTTTGTCACAACCCGGCTCGTGGGAAGTGACAAAGAGTTCTTACAATATAATAATAATCAATAATTTTGCTCTTTATTTAACCATTTTTACATATAAAACCTTATTTGTTCATCGTCACCACAGGTTAATGAGAAGGGTGTGCTTGAAAGGATGCACATAACTCTGCATTGTTGAGTTGCATTGGATAGAGTCTCAGTCTTAAACCATTTCCCACACACAGTCTGTGTCTGTATTTAGTTTTCATGCTAGTGAGGGTTGAGATTCCACTCTCACATAGGTACGTGGTTGCAAAGGGCATCAGTGTCTTAACAGCACGATTTGCCAAGGCAAAGAGAAGAGCTTCAACTTCTTAAATCATAGCCTCAATTTAGTCCCGCACATTGAATATAGTTGGGGAGAGTCCCTGTAATCCTAGATTCAGATCATTCAGGGGAGAAAAAACATTACCCAGACAGGCCAGTCGTGTGATAAACTCGTCATCATCAAGTGGTCAGACAAGTGAAAATTATGGTCAGTAAAGAACTTTAAGCTCGTCTCTCAATTAAAAATACGTGTCGATACTTTGCCCCTTGATAACCAGCGCACTTCTGTATGTTGTAAAAGCGTTACATGGTCGCTGCCCATATCATTGCATAGTGCAGAAAATACACAAGAGTTCAGGGGCCTTGCTTTAACAAAGTGAACCATTTTCACTGTAGTGTCCAAAACGTCTTTCAAGCTGTCAGGCATTCCCTTGGCAGCAAGAGCCTCTTGGTGGATGCTGTAGTGTACCAAGAGCATCTAGGTGGATGCTGCAGTGTACCCAAGAGCCTCTAGGGGGATGCTGCAGTGTACCCAAGAGACTCTAGGTGGATGCTGCAGTGTACCCAAGAGCCTCTCGGTGGATGCTGCAGTGTACCCAAGATACTCTAGGGGGATGCTGCAGTGTACCCAAGAGACTCTAGGTGGATGCTGCAGTCTACCCAAGAGCCTCTCGGTGGATGCTGCAGTGTACCCAAGAGCCTCTAGGTGGATGCTGCAGTCTACCCAAGAACACACGTTACCACTCCGCTATGTCTCCCTGTCATGGCTTTTGCGCCATCAGTACAGACACCAACACATCTTGACCACCAAAGTCCATTTGATGTCACAAAGCTGTCCAGTACTTTAAAAATATCCTCTCCTATTGTCCTGGTTTCCAGTGGTTTGCAGAAGAGGATGTCTTCCTTAATTGACCCCCCATAAACGTAACGGACATATACCAGGAGCTGTGCCAGGCCCGCCGCATCTATTGACTCATCCAGCTGTAACCATATAATTCACTGGCTTGATTGCAAAGCAGTAATTGTTTCAAAACATCTCTTGCCATGTCACTGATGTCTTGTGAAACAGTGTTGTTTGTTTAATGTCTTACTACATGAAAGTAGTCTTAATTCTCGCTCAAAAAACTCCCATGGCTTTTATTTTCAAATTGGCATGTTTTGTTTCTAAATGTCTGCACAAGAGTGAAGGTTTCATCAAGTTGTGAGATAGAACTTTAGCCCACATAACACACTGTGGCTGAGGAAAGGCACTAGTCCCAATATAAGTGAATCCCAAATAAATGTAGTTCTCATCATATTTCAATCAATCAATCAAATGTATTTATAAAGCCCTTCTTACATCAGCCAATGTCACAAAGTGCTGTACAGAAACCCAGCCTAAAACCCCAAACAGCAAGCAATGCAGGTGTAGAAGCACGGTGGCTAGGAAAAACTCCCTAGAAAGGCCGAAACCTAGGAAGAAACCTAGAGAGGAACCAGGCTATGAGGGGTGGCCAGTCCTCTTCTGGCTGTGCCGGGTGGAGATTATAACAGAACATGGCTAAGATGTTCAAATGTTCATAGATGACCAGCAGGGTCAAATAATAATAATCACAGTAGTTGTCGAGGGTGCAACAGGTCAGCACCTCAGGAGTAAATGTCAGTTGGCTTTTCATTGCCGATCATTCAGAGTATCTCTACCGCTCCTACTGTCTCTAGAGAGTTGAAAACAGCAGGTCTGGGACAGGTAGCACGTCTGGTGAACAGGTCAGGGTTCCATAGCTGCAGGCAGAACAGTTGAAACTGGAGCAGCAGCACGGCCAGGTGGACTGGGGACAGCAAGGAGTCATCAGGCAGGTTGTCCTGAGGCATGGACCTAGGACTCAGGTCCTCCGAGAGAGAGAAAGAGAGAAAGAAAGAAAGAAAGAAAGAGAAAGAGAGAAGGAATGAGAAAAAAAGAGAGAAAGAGAGAGAGAATTAGAGAGAGCATACTTAAATTCATACAGGACACCGGATAAGACAGGAGAAATAGACTGACCCTAGCCCCCCGACACATAAACTACTGCAGCATAAATACTGGAGGCTGAGACAGGAGTGGTCAGGAGACACTGTGGCCCCGTCCGATGATACCCCCGGACAGGGCCAAACAGGCAGGATATAACCCCACCCACTTTGCCAAAGCACAGCCCCCACACCACTAGAGGGATATCTTCAACCACCAACTTACCATCCTGAGACAAGGCCGAGTATTGCCCACAAAGATCTCCGCCACGGCACAACCCAAGGGGGGACGCCAACCCAGACAGGAAGATCACATCAGTGACTCAACCCACTCAAGTGACGCACCCCTCCTAGGGACGGCATGAAAGAGCCCCAGTAAGCCAGTGACTCACCCCTCCTAGGGACGGCATGAAAGAGCCCCAGTAAGCCAGTGACTCACCCCTCCTAGGGACGGCATGAAAGAGCACCAGTAAGCCAGTGACTCAGCACCAGTAAGCCAGTGACTCAGCACCAGTAAGCCAGTGACTCAGCCCCTGTAATATAGCTAAGACGAAGAAAGGGGACAGAAGAAGTTCAACGCTTTATTCAATTCATGTCAATACAGCTCTCTGCCAGCGCTGGTGAACAGTAGCTGACAGTGTCGGTAAGAGATCACGTGCAGGAACTTCCTGCAGGACTTTGTAGTCTTGCTGAGTGCTTCTCTTTTCCATATTAGCGTTTTGATTATTATTATTTTTAGTAAATTGAGGCATATGTATTGTTAAAACTAACCTTGGCTGAGAGAGAATTACACAGTTTTAAAATGTCATGCAAGGGTAACAAACACAGACTTTATGAAGTATATAGTTCTAAAATCCTATACGCAAAAATAAAGGGAAAAAAAACTATTGGAACCATTACCGGGTTTTACCGCTAGGTCTTATGGGTATAAGGACACGTCCACTGTGCCAGACTGTTATATTCGGTTTGTTATGTAGAATACTAACGGATCATTAAGTGATGTTGTGAAACACAGCACCATTCTGAGAAGTGACGGAGCCTTCGCAGCACTTACACCCCAGATGACTTTGGGAGTTTCACATAACCACGGCACTATGAACTAAGCGGCGCATTCAATTGACTACAATTTTTATTGCGTCTCGATCACACCGACAGTGTTTGCATTTTTGATACACCTGAAGTACATTCACTTCTAATGGAACGCAGAGGCAGTAGCAGTGTGTTCTGAGTGGTGCCTACGTTACGGAGGCAGTAGCAGTGTGTTCTGTGTGGTGCCTACGTTACGGAGGCAGTAGCAGTGTGTTCTGTGTGGTGCCTACGTTACGGAGGCAGTAGCAGTGTGTTCTGTGTGGTGCCTACGTTACGGAGGCAGTAGCAGTGTGTTCTGTGTGGTGCCTACGTTGTGGAGGCAGTAGCAGTATGTTCTGTGTGGTGCCTACGTTGCGGAGGCAGTAGCAGTATGTTCTGTGTGGTGCCTACGTTGTGGAGGCAGTTGCAGTATGTTCTGTGTGGTGCCTACGTTGTGGAGGCAGTAGCAGTATGTTCTGTGTGGTGCCTACGTTACGGAGGCAGTAGCAGTGTGTTCTGTGTGGTGCCTACGTTGTGGAGGCAGTAGCAGTATGTTCTGTGTGGTGCCTACGTTACGGAGGCAGTAGCAGTATGTTCTGTGTGGTGCCTACGTTACGGAGGCAGTAGCAGTGTGTTCTGTGTGGTGCCTACGTTGTGGAGGCAGTAGCAGTGTGTTCTGTGTGGTGCCTACGTTGTGGAGGCAGTAGCAGTGTGTTCTGTGTGGTGCCTACGTTGTGGAGGCAGTAGCAGTGTGTTCTGTGTGGTGCCTACGTTGCAGAGGCAGTAGCAGTATGTTCTGTGTGGTGCCTACGTTGCGGAGGCAGTAGCAGTATGTTCTGTTTGGTGCCTATGTTGCGGAGGCAGTAGCAGTGTGTTCTGTGTGGTGCCTACGTTGGATTTATGTGTCAAAATTTATGTGCAGACGGCTTGATAGAAATGGCATCAGAAGATGTTTTATTTTTATATTTATTTAACGACGCAAGCCAGTTAAGAACACATTATTATTTACAATGATGGCCTACCAAAAGTACAAAAGGCCTCCTGTGGGGACAGGGGCCTGGGATTAAATATAAAACATTAAATTAAAATATAGGACAAACCACACATCATGACAAGAGACAACACTATATAAAGAGAGAGCTAAGACAACAACACAACACAGCATGGAAGCATCACAACATGGTAGCATCACAACATGGCAGCAACACAACATGATAGCATCACAACATGGTAGCATCACAACACGGTAGCAACACGGGAGCAACACAACATGGTAGCATCACAACATGGTAGCATCACAACATGGTAGCATCACAACATGGCAGCAGCACAACATGGCACAAACACAAAACATGGTACAAACATTATTGGGCACAGACAACAGCAAAGGGCAAGAAGGTAGAGACAACCATTTATAACACAAAACCACGCACCAGAGGGAAGAGCTAGGCACGTTGGACTGGGACACGGTTTAATACCATCAAAAAAGCCTCTCATTTTACAGTGGGTCCGCCATGGTTCTGTGTAGCCTAGTTATGCTAATATATTTGAGACCAGTGTACAGCAGTTATTTTCGTATTTGACTTTAAAAAAGTAAAATATCTTTCAGTAGTAAACAGGGAAATAGAAAATACCAGACGGGGCATCGTTTACTACCTAAGTTATTGGGATCGTCTTGTTTCCACAAGTCTGTGGGTTACATTGAGCTCGTTGACAAAACCGACCTTTTCACACGAAGTTCCGCGGTGGGTCTGTGTAAATTATGCGATCATATCGGAGACAGGTTTATAGCCGTGTCTGTCATCTATTCATTTACTGTTATTGTATCTCTAAGTAGAAGCCATATCAGCCAATGAGGAAGTGGGAACGGCTGACAATTGAATAGCTCTGCATACTATGACACCTCAACGAACATAATGTTTTCCTACTGTACATACAGGAAATGAAACACTGAACATATATACAACATGCAATATTCAGAGGAAGAAGAGAGGGAGGTTTAATCCTGTGATTATATTCTACAGAATCAAGAAGTTCATATTTCAATGTCATCACATGGATGAAAACGACTATTATCACACAGAAATGTAATGAAATTAAAATGTACAGGAAGTATGTACTATACTGTTTGTACAGTTGATGGGGACTTAGAAAATAATGCATTGCATCACTGCTCTCTAGAGGAAGTTGTAGGTACTGCTTGGCATCTTGCATAGTGTCCTGAGGCAGTAACATATTAAGGAATCAATTCGTCCAGGACCTGAATCAGAAATACAGTCAGTGTGCAGACAGACAAAATGGGATCCAGTGATCCTCATTAAAGGATACAAACACTAAGCCAGTCCAGGTACCCCATCAAACATTAAACCAGTCCAGGTACCCCGTCAAACACTAAGCCAGTTCAGGTACCCCATCAAACATTAAACCAGTCCAGGTACCTCATCAAACATTAAACCAGTTCAGGTACCCCATCAAACATTAAACCAGTCCAGGTACTACAAACACCAACCATTAAACCAGTCCAGGTACCCCATCAAACATTAAACCAGTCCAGGTACCTCATCAAACATTAAACCAGTCCAGGTACCTCATCAACCATTAAACCAGTCCAGGTACCCCATCAAACATTAAACCAGTCCAGGTACCCCATCAAACATTAAACCAGTCCAGGTACCCCATCAAACATTAAACCAGTCCAGGTACCTCATCAAACACTAAACCAGTCCAGGTACCCCATCAAACATTAAACCAGTCCAGGTACCCCATCAAACATTAAACCAGTCCAGGTAACCCATCAAACATTAAACCAGTCCAGGTACCTCATCAAACACTAAACCAGTCCAGGTACCCCATCAAACATTAAACCAGTCCAGGTACCCCATCAAACATTAAACCAGTCCAGGTACCCCATCAAACATTAAACCAGTCCAGGTACCTCATCAAACAAACATTACCTGGACCTGGTTTGATGCCTTGATAAGCTCCTTTCCTGAGGACGGCTCACCTCTCACAGTTCTGGGCGACTTTAACCTCCCCACGTCTACCTTTGACTCATTCCTCTCTGCCTCCTCCTTTCCACTCCTCTCCTCTTTTGACCTCACCCTCTCACCTTCCCCCCCTACTCACAAGGCAGGAAATACGCTCGACCTCATCTTTACTAGATGCTGTTCTTCCACTAACCTCATTGCAACTCCCCTCCAAGTCTCCGACCACTACCTTGTATCCTTTTCCCTCTCGCTCTCATCCAACACTTCCCACACTGCCCCTACTCGGATGGTATCGCGCCGTCCCAACCTTCGCTCTCTCTCCCCCGCTACTCTCTCCTCTTCCATCCTATCATCTCTTCCCCTGCTCAAACCTTCTCCAACCTATCTCCTGATTCTGCCTCCTCAACCCTCCTCTCCTCCCTTTCTGCATCCTTTGACTCTCTATGTCCCCTATCCTCCAGGCCGGCTCGGTCCTCCCCTCCCGCTCCGTGGCTCGACGACTCATTGCGAGCTCACAGAACAGGGCTCCGGGCAGCCGAGCGGAAATGGAGGAAAACTCGCCTCCCTGCGGACCTGACATCCTTTCACTCCCTCCTCTCTACATTTTCCTCTTCTCTCTCTGCTGCTAAAGCCACTTTCTACCACTCTAAATTCCAAGCATCTGCCTCTAACCCTAGGAAGCTCTTTGCAACCTTCTCCTCCCTCCTGAATCCTCCTCCCCCTCCCCCTCCTCCCTCTCTGCAGATGACTTCGTCAACCATTTTGAAAAGAAGGTCGACGACATCCGATCCTCGTTTGCTAAGTCAAACGACACCGCTGGTTCTGCTCACACTGCCCGACCCTGTGCTCTGACCTCTTTCTCCCCTCTCTCTCCAGATGAAATCTCGCGTCTTGTGACGGCCGGCCGCCCAACAACCTGCCCGCTTGACCCTATCCCCTCCTCTCTTCTCCAGACCATTTCCGGAGACCTTCTCCCTTACCTCACCTCGCTCATCAACTCATCCCTGACCGCTGGCTACGTCCCTTCCGTCTTCAAGAGAGCGAGAGTTGCACCCCTTCTGAAAAAACCTACACTCGATCCCTCCGATGTCAACAACTACAGACCAGTATCCCTTCTTTCTTTTCTCTCCAAAACTCTTGAACGTGCCGTCCTTGGCCAGCTCTCCCGCTATCTCTCTCAGAATGACCTTCTTGATCCAGGTTTCAAGACTAGTCATTCAACTGAGACTGCTCTTCTTTGTATCACGGAGGCGCTCCGCACTGCTAAAGCTAACTCTCTCTCCTCTGCTCTCATCCTTCTAGACCTATCGGCTGCCTTCGATACTGTGAACCATCAGATCCTCCTCTCCACCCTCTCCGAGTTGGGCATCTCCGGCGCGGCCCACGCTTGGATTGCGTCCTACCTGACAGGTCGCTCCTACCAGGTGGCGTGGCGAGAATCCGTCTCCACACCACGTGCTCTCACCACTGGTGTCCCCCAGGGCTCTGTTCTAGGCCCTCTCCTATTCTCGCTATACACCAAGTCACTTGGCTCTGTCATAACCTCACATGGTCTCTCCTATCATTGCTATGCAGACGACACACAATTAATCTTCTCCTTTCCCCTTCTGATGACCAGGTGGCGAATCGCATCTCTGCATGTCTGGCAGACATATCAGTGTGGATGACGGATCACCACCTCAAGCTGAACCTCGGCAAGACGGAGCTGCTCTTCCTCCCGGGAAGGACTGCCCGTTCCATGATCTCGCCATCACGGTTGACAACTCCATTGTGTCCTCCTCCCAGAGCGCTAAGAACCTTGGCGTGATCCTGGACAACACCCTGTCGTTCTCAACTAACATCAAGGCGGTGGCCCATTCCTGTAGGTTCATGCTCTACAACATCCGCAGAGTACGACCCTGCCTCACACAGGAAGCGGCGCAGGTCCTAATCCAGGCACTTGTCATCTCCCGTCTGGATTACTGCAACTCGCTGTTGGCTGGGCTCCCTGCCTGTGCCATTAAACCCCTACAACTCATCCAGAACGCCGCAGCCCGTCTGGTGTTCAACCTTCCCAAGTTCTCTCACGTCACCCCGCTCCTCCGCTCTCTCCACTGGCTTCCAGTTGAAGCTCGCATCCGCTACAAGACCATGGTGCTTGCCTACGGAGCTGTGAGGGGAACGGCACCTCAGTACCTCCAGGCTCTGATCAGGCCCTACACCCAAACAAGGGCACTGCGTTCATCCACCTCTGGCCTGCTCGCCTCCCTACCACTGAGGAAGTACAGTTCCCGCTCAGCCCAGTCAAAACTATTCGCTGCTCTGGCCCCCCAATGGTGGAACAAACTCCCTCACGACGCCAGGACAGCGGAGTCAATCACCACCTTCCGGAGACACCTGAAACCCCACCTCTTTAAGGAATACCTAGGATAGGATAAAGTAATCCCTCTCACCCCCCCCCCCCTTAAAAGATTTAGATGCACTACTGTTCCACTGGATGTCATAAGGTGAATGCACCAATTTGTAAGTCGCTCTGGATAAGGAGCTGTGGTTGATGGCTATAGGGAACAAGAGGCTGTGGTTGATGGCTATAGGGAACAAGAGGCTGTGGTTGATGGCTATAAGGAACAAGAGGCTGTGGTTGATGGCTATAAGGAACAAGAGGCTGTGGTTGATGGCTATAGGGAACAAGAGGCTGTGGTTGATGGCTATAGGGAACAAGAGGCTGTGGTTGATGGCTATAGGGAACAAGAGGCTGTGGATGATGGCTGTACGGGACAAGGAGCTGTGGTTGATGGCTATAGGGAACAAGAGGCTGTGGTTGATGGCTATAGGGAACAAGAGGCTGTGGTTGATGGCTATAGGGAACAAGAGGCTGTGGATGATGGCTGTACGGGACAAGGAGCTGTGGTTGATGGCTATAAGGAACAAGAGGCTGTGGATGATGGCTGTACGGGACAAGGAGCTGTGGTTGATGGCTATAGGGAACAAGAGGCTGTGGATGATGGCTGTACGGGACAAGGAGCTGTGGTTGATGGCTATAGGGAACAAGAGGCTGTGGTTGATGGCTATAAGGAACAAGAGGCTGTGGTTGATGGCTATAGGGAACAAGAGGCTGTGGTTGATGGCTATAGGGAACAAGAGGCTGTGGTTGATGGCTATAGGGAACAAGGAGCTGTGGTTGATGGCTATAAGGAACAAGAGGCTGTGGTTGATGGCTATAGGGAACAAGAGGCTGTGGTTGATGGCTATAGGGAACAAGAGGCTGTGGTTGATGGCTATAGGGAACAAGAGGCTGTGGTTGATGGCTATAGGGAACAAGAGGCTGTGGTTGATGGCTATAGGGAACAAGAGGCTGTGGTTGATGGCTATAGGGAACAAGAGGCTGTGGATGATGGCTATAGGGAACAAGAGGCTGTGGTTGATGGCTATAAGGAACAAGAGGCTGTGGTTGATGGCTATAGGGAACAAGAGGCTGTGGTTGATGGCTATAGGGAACAAGAGGCTGTGGTTGATGGCTATAGGGAACAAGAGGCTGTAAATGTAAATGTAAACACTTATTTTCCGACATGTTTGGGGCTGTGGATGATGAGTGCAGGGGACAAGGGGCTGTGGATGATGGCTGTACGGGACAAGGAGCTGTGGTTGATAGCTATAGGGAACAAGAGGCTGTGGTTGATGGCTATAAGGAACAAGAGGCTGTGGTTGATGGCTATAGGGAACAAGAGGCTGTGGTTGATGGCTATAGGGAACAAGAGGCTGTGGTTGATGGCTATAAGGAACAAGAGGCTGTGGATGATGGCTATAGGGAACAAGAGGCTGTGGTTGATGGCTATAGGGAACAAGAGGCTGTGGTTGATGGCTATAAGGAACAAGAGGCTGTGGTTGATAGCTATAAGGAACAAGAGGCTGTGGATGATGGCTGTAGGGAACAAGAGGCTGTGGTTGATGGCTATAAGGAACAAGAGGCTGTGGTTGATGACTATAAGGAACAAGAGGCTGTGGTTGATGGCTATAGGGAACAAGAGGCTGTGGTTGATAGCTATAAGGAACAAGAGGCTGTGGATGATGGCTATAGGGAACAAGAGGCTGTGGTTGATGGCTATAGGGAACAAGAGGCTGTGGATGATGGCTATAGGGAACAAGAGGCTGTGGATGATGGCTGTACGGGACAAGGAGCTGTGGTTGATGGCTATAGGGAACAAGAGGCTGTGGTTGATGGCTATAAGGAACAAGAGGCTGTGGATGATGGCTATAGGGAACAAGAGGCTGTGGTTGATGGCTATAGGGAACAAGAGGCTGTGGTTGATGGCTATAGGGAACAAGAGGCTGTGGTTGATGGCTATAGGGAACAAGAGGCTGTGGATGATGGCTATAGGGAACAAGAGGCTGTGGATGATGGCTATAGGGAACAAGAGGCTGTGGTTGATGGCTATAGGGGACAAGAGGCTGTGGTTGATGGCTATAAGGAACAAGGCATCCAGGATAGTCCGTCTTTTGACAGCCAGTCTGTTGCTCCTAAGCCACTGTGCAGAATATATATTTTGACATTTTTGCAGAGGTCTTAGTCACACAATTTTACATTAACTAAGATGTTTGGTGTAGTATTTCACAAGTGAATGACAACAAAACGACAACAAACATCTCTACTGTTGACCAATCTAATAGTGTCTCACCTGGAACCAAAAAGGTGCTATCTAAAACCTAAAATGGTTCAACCTGGAACCAAAAAGGTGCTATCTAAAACCTAAAATGGTTCAACCTGGAACCAAAAAGGTGCTATATAGACTCTAAAATGGTTCAACCTGGAACCAAAAAGGTGCTATATAGACTCTAAAATGGTTCTACCTAGAACCAAAAAGGTGCTATCTAAAACCTAAAAGGGTTCTTCAGTTGTCTCCATAGTAGAACCCTTTGAATAACCCTTGTTGGTTCCAGGTAGAACCGTTTTCCAAGTACAGTGCCTTTCAGAAAGTATTCAGACCTCTTGACTTTTTACACATTTTCTTATTATAACATTTATTAAATTATATTTTTTCCCCTCATCAATCTACACACAATACCCTGTAATGACATCACAGTACCCTATAATGATATCACAGTACCCTATAATGACATCACAGTACCCTATAATGACATCACAGTACCCTATAATGACATCACAGTACCCTATAATGACATCACAGTACCCCGTAATGACATCACAGTAGCCCATAATGACATCACAGTACCCCATAATGACATCACAATACCCCATAATGACATCACAGTACCCCATAATGACATCACAGTACCCCATAATGACATCACAGTACCCCATAATGACATCACAGTACCCTATAATGACTAATCGAAAACAGGTTTTGAGAAATGTTATTACATTGATTAAAAATTAAAAATAAACAGAAATTGCTATGAAACTCGAAATTGAACTCAGGTCCATCCTGCTTCCATTGATCAACATTGAGATATTTCTACAACTTGATTGGAGTCCACCTGTTGTAAATTCAATTGATTGGACATGATTTTGAAAGACACACACCTGTCTATATAAGGTCCCACAGTTGACAGTTCATGTCAGAGCAGAACCCAAGCCATGAGGTTAAAGGAATTGTCCATAGTGCTTCGAGACAGGATTGTGTCGAGGCACAGATCTGGGGAAGGGTAATAAAACATTTCTGCAGCATTGAAGGTCTCCAAGAACACAGTGGCCTCTATTATTCTTAAATGGAAGACGTTTGGAACCACCAAGACTTCCTTGAGCTGTCCGCCCGGCTAAACTGAGCAATTGGGGGAGAAGTGCCTTGGTCAGGGAGGGGACCAAGAACCCAATGGTCACTCTGACAGAGCTCCAGAGTTCCTCTGTGGAGAGGAAAGAACCTTCCAGAAGGAAAACCATCTCTGCAGA
The DNA here is from genome assembly GCF_034236695.1 of Oncorhynchus nerka. Taxonomy (NCBI): domain Eukaryota; kingdom Metazoa; phylum Chordata; class Actinopteri; order Salmoniformes; family Salmonidae; genus Oncorhynchus; species Oncorhynchus nerka. The sequence goes on from NC_088420.1 coordinate 2,140,660, forward strand.
TTCTCTGGTCTGATGAAATCAAGATTGAACTGTTTGGCCTGAATGCCAAGAGTCACGTCTGGAAGAAACCCAGGTAAGGGCTGTTCTTAGGCACGATGCTTCACGGAGTACAGCCTGGATAAAGCCCTTAGCCATGGTATATTGGCCATATACAGTGCCACATCCTCTCGGGCGTTATTGCTTTAATATCAAATATTTAATATCCGATATCACAGATGAGACACAAATGTTAATGTGCCACTTTAAGGGCAGGAGGTTACTGTGACAGCGAGGGCACTCAAGCAGCCCTGCCTGTGAGATAGAGAATGTAGCAGGGGCGGGAGGTTACCGTGACAGCAAGGGTCCTCGGTGACCGTGTGGCTGCTTGTGAGATAGAGAATCTAGCAGGCGCGGGAGGTTACCGTGACAGCGAGGGTCCTCGGTGACAGTGTGGCTGCCTGTGAGATAGAGAATCTAGCAGGCGCGGGAGGTTACCGTGACAGCGAGGGTCCTCGGTGACAGTGTGGCTGCCTGTGAGATAGAGAATCTAGCAGGGGATGTGTCTTCCCTAGCAGTGGAATCAAACTCAAACATTGAAAAGCAACCTAGGCTGTGAGCAAAACTATGTAAATAGCCAAGAAATGTAATGCCCGGGGTGTAGGGGAGGAAGGAGTCAGACGCAGGAGACAGAGAGTTCAGGGAGTTCAGAGGGGAGGAAAAGATCAGTGGCAGCTAGACGACCGCCGAACGGGAAGGGGAGCCGCCGTCGGTAGGAATCGTGACAAGAAACACAAAGATAAAGTCTCACTTTTGAGTAAATTAGATCAAATTTTATGCCTGTGCACAGCACTTCTAAAAATGAATCTTTGTCACTTCAACTGCCGTGCACACAACTCCCCAGCCAGGCAGTGTTGCTGCGTGTCACGCGAGCTGGGACATTAAAGCAATCAGGCCTGAGGGGGTGTGGTGTATGGCGAAGTGCCTGGACCCTTAGCCATGGTATATTGACCATATACCACCTGCCAACGTGAAATAGACATCTTTACCCACCAATGCCAAAATGTACCTGCATTTAGTGGGTGGTGGGTGTTAATTTTAGGCCCTGATTGCAGTCAATGGGAAAAGGTGAGTGTCAACCTATTGATGCTTACGTCGATACATTGCAGTCAATGGGAAAAGGTGAGTGACAACCTATTGATTCTTACGTCGATACATTGCAGTCAATGGGAAAAGGTGAGTGTCAACCTATTGATTCTTACGTCGATACATTGCAGTCAATGGGAAAAGGTGAGTGTCAACCTATTGATGCTTACGTCGATACATTGCAGTCAATGGGAAAAGGTGAGTGACAACCTATTGATGCTTACGTCGATACATTGCAGTCAATGAGAAAAGTTGAGTGACAACCAAATTGACGAGTATAGTGTATTCGTGCATCACTACAGCCTTCCTGAGAACTAGACAGGACCTACTATGTTAGGAAGATAGGGCTACTTCTTAAGAATGTGTGGCTGGAAGTTGGCCAGCATGCTAACCCACAAACCATATCTGGTTTATGTTTCTTCATCTGGAATCGAGGATCTTGACAGATACTATTTTTAAACTTCTTAATTTGGGCCGTTGTCCATTCCACGTGCATCCTACGCTTCTCTTTGTTATCTCCACATCTGGTTCTGGTTTTGGTAGGTTGGACTAAACGGGAGGAATGTTTCATCGAAGGCCAATTTCCTCCACATCTTTCTCAATGAGAAACCCTTTTGTCTGCCATGAGCCCATCACCTCTCTTAAGGTAGCCACAACAAAGCAGACTTTGCGGTAACTCTGTGACGTTACATTGTTTAAATATTTCTCTGTCAGAAACGGATCCTGTGTAGAGAGCAAATATAAGTGAGCCAAGTGGATCACATATTATTATCAGAGAATTTAGTCGTGTAGTTGGAAGAACTTTTGGCTTTGCAGTAGCAGTGAGCTTTTGGTTTCTCCGTCTTTAACTCTATGCTATCTAGTATTACAAAGATTGTTGGGAAACATCTCTCCTGGGGTTATAATGGTCTGTTGTCTGTGATGTTGTCCCTATGAGGCCGAACAGACAACTGACCTGGCCTGTCACACATAAAGTCCACCCAGGAATTGAATGAAGTGTTAACACTTTGTAAGTCCATATGAAATCTGAAAGCCAGCTCTTTCATCAGCTGAATCTGCCTATTTACTCTCTTGTATGTCAAGGGGACAGTTGTCCGTGGGGATGATTTATGATTTGGTAAAAAATGTGCACAAGTAATTAGAGTGATGATAAGTAAAGCCAGTTTTTTGGAGACGCTGCTGCTATTTACTGACTCTGACGTTAACAGTTTCCTGAATGATTTTTGTTCCTCCATTTCCTCCTCCTCCTTTAGAACGTATCTGTTCTTCTTCTAACTGGGGGTGCTCCTTTCTGGAAAAATACACCAAATGATTTAAACAAGCTGTTGGTGCTTTGTAATAAATGTTATTTTGCAGCTCCCACTATTGGAGAATACAGAGCCCTCCTCCTCCTCCTCCAACCCGATTGATGAGTTCCCAAACAGCTGTTTCCCTACACTTCTGAATGAGATGTATTCTAACAGTGATATGATCTCCCAGTCTGAAGTAGAGGCACTGGACAACGAGAAGATGAGTGTCAACCTACTGATGCTTATGTCGATACATTGCAGTCAATGAGAAAAGTTGACTGACAACCAAATTGACGAGTATAGTGTATATCCCTCCCTGTTGTGCAGAAGGTCACTGCTTCAATGTCAGATTGAGGCAAAGACAGGACCTACCTATGTTAGGAAGATAAGGCTTCTTCTTAAGAATGTGTGGCTGGAAGTTGGCCAGCATGCTAACCCACAAACCATATCTGGTTTATGTTTCCTCATCTGGAATTGGTTGTCAGTCAATTATGTTCTCCCGGTCTGAAGCAGAGGCACTGGACAAGGAGAAGAAGCAGAGCAACAACAACAACATGGCGTCTGCTCCCAGTACTTTACTTCATCCTCCTTTTTTCCCTTTCTTTTTCACTCCTTCTTTCTCCCCAATTTCGTGGTGTCCAATATTGTTAGTAGTTACAGTCTTGTCTCATCGCTGCAACTCCCGTACGGACTCCGTAGAGGCGAAGATCGAGAGCCATGTGTCCTCCGAAACACAACCCAATCAAGCTGCACTGCTTCTTGACACAATGCCCATCCAACCCGGATGCCAGCCGCACCAATGTGTCGGAGGAAACACCGTACACCTAGCGGCCTGGTCAGCGTGCACTGCGCCCAGCAGTAGGCTCAGGGTCAGGACAAAGGGTTGTGAGACAGAGGTTTAATCGTAGACACATGGAAAGTGGGATGTATACAAAGGGCGCGGGGCAACAGACGGCGAACAACAGTGGGGCTAAGGACTTTAGAGATGGGGAAAGAGCCAATAAAGCGGAGGGAACGTTTACGGAACTCCCCCCAGGGGGCAGATCCCGAGTGGAGAGCCATATCCTCTGCCTGAGACGATACCTGGAGATGGTCTTAAAAAGAGCGGACCTGGCTCTCTACCAGGTACGCCGACAGCGGCGGACGAACATCTGGGCCGAGGGTATGCTGATTTCTTCCTCTTGCTCGGGGAAGAGTGAGGCTGGTAACCCAAGGAAGACTCAAAGGGCGAGAGACCAGTGGCCGAGCAGGGAAGGGTGCTGCAGGCATACCCAACCCACATGAGTTGCTGGCTCCAGGTGATTGGGTTGGCAGATACGAGGCAACAAAGAGTCGTCTCCAGGTTCTGATTGGCATGCTCTGAATGGCCGTTAGATTGGGGATGAAACCCCGGTGGACAGGCTGGCCAATGACCAACTGAGGGTGCAGAACGTCTTTCAGAACCGGGATGAGAACTGAGGATCACAATCGGAGACCATGTTGACTGAAAGTCCATGGATCCGGAAGACCATGAGCTGAGCCATCTCCTTGACTAAGGGGTAACTTTGGAAGGCGAATGAAATGGGCGGCTTTGGAAAACCTATCCACTACCGTAAGGATGGTGCTGTTGCCATTGGACGGAGGGAGACCAGTGACAAAGTCCAGTGATATATGGGACCAGGGGTGGTGAGGAAAAGGGAGTGGTTGAAGGAGACCTGCCGCAGCTTGCCGCAGAGTCTTATTCAGCGCACACACAATGCAGCCAGCTACAAATGTGGAGGCGTCAGGAAGTATGGTGGGCCACCAAAACCGTTGTCAGAGGAAAACCATGATCCATCAGGAGTCGTGATGGCAGATAAGATTAGAGGAATAAGCCCATTCCAGGACTGGGGACCGAGCAGAATCTGGGACAAACAACTGGTTAGCCGGGCCCGGTTAAACGACTGGGAACACTGCGCTTTGCGGACCAGGATCTCGATGCTCCAGACGAGTATAGCTGCCAGACAGGACGAAGGAGGAATAAACCCTGCAGCCATAGGTCTCAATGTACCCATCCATGGTCTTGGTCTCTGGAACAGACAAGGAATAAAGCCGCCCCCGAGGCTGTGTAGTATCCGGGAGGAGGTCAATGGCGCAGTCGTAGGGTCGATGCGGAGGAAGAGATGTGGCGTGGGCCTTGCTGAAAACCTCCCGCAAGTCGTGGGAGTCCACGGGAACGGCTGAGAGATCGGAGGCTTTTCCCAAGCCTGCAGGAGGACGTCCAGGGGCAGGCTGCACCACCTTGATTCACTCCAAATTAGTTTTTTGGACTCATCACAATAGTCCCTAAAGACTTTGAGAAAATAAAGTTGATGCATTCAAAGATGGCCACACTATACCAGTAGATACATATTAGCACATATGCTAATATGCTAAAAAATACTTCAAATCTTCTTCTCATGAAACATAAGTCCAAATGACACCAATGGAATGTCGGCCCATGGTACATGTCTTAACTTAGTTTGAGAAAAACTGAGGGATTGGTCAAAAGATGGCTAAGTTATTGACAAATCAAAAATCAGATTTTACATATATTGTATTTAAACCACTGTAAATTCACTCCACAGTGGCCTTTCAACTTGAAACTTGACATCGCTATCATGGACGTGCCTAAGATTAACTTGGTATTGGTATTGATATCTAAAAAAAACAAGGAAACTATTCAAACAAATGATTTGCATATGTAACACTTACGCTCAAAATCATATTTTCTCATGAACCATACTTCAGATTCACTCCAGATGTTGTATTTAGACACATGATTGAACATAAAGGAATAAGTTCCCACATGATAGAGTACTTGCTTTGTTATCCAACTGATCTTGTGTACTTTTTGTCCTCCTGTGAACCCCGTTCATTGCTTCTCGCAGCTATATTTTGTTTGTTTGTTCGTTCGTTGCTTATGAAGCACTTTATATTATGAAAAGCGCTACAGGAGTTTAAAGAAATTACAATAATTATTATATGCACTGCACTGCTGTCTGACAGACTTCCAGCAGGGGCTTTCTCGAGTTCACTAGCTAGTAGAGAGATCTTTCTGTCTCCTGTAGCAGTGTTTATATGTGCATGCAAGCAGTTGCCCCTTCACACGGATACCGAGACACACAGCAGCATGGCGAGCCGGGAAAGAGCACAGAGTTTTCTTCACTCATCAACAAAAACTAAATTGTCATGCGTAGGATTGCTGCGGGTTTTATTTATTACTTTTATACACACGGCGCAAGCGAACAAACAAGGTGAACAAACATTATTTTTTATTCCTGGCGTGAACAAACATCTTATAGATTTTACTCTCGCTTGGCTGCTAGCAAGGGTGTCACTACTTACCTCTGTGTCGCTAGATAACTTCTTTGGTTAGGTAATTTATTTTTTATTTACACCGTCTCTGGTGGTTTATTGCTTTATGGGTTGCTGGTTACCTACAGTAGCTGGTTACCTACAGTAGCTGGTTGCCTACAGTAGTTGGTTACCTAAAGTAGTTGGTTGCCTGCAGTAGCTGGTTACCTACAGTAGCTGGTTACCTGCAGTAGCTGGTTACCTGCAGTAGCTGGTTACATACAGTAGCTGCTTTATGGGTTGCAGTTTACCTACAGTAGCTGGTTACCTACAGTAGCTGGTTACCTACAGTAGCTGGTTACCTACACTAGTTGGTTACCTACAGTAGTTGGTTACATACAGTAGCTGGTTGCCTACAGTAGTTGGTTACCTAAAGTAGTTGGTTGCCTACAGTAGCTGGTTACCTGCAGTAGCTGGTTACCTGCAGTAGTTGGTTACCTGCAGTAGCTGGTTACCTACAGTAGTTGGTTACATACAGTAGCTGCTTTATGGGTTGCTGGTTACCTACAGTAGCTGGTTACCTACACTAGTTGGTTACCTACAGTAGTTGGTTGCATACAGTAGCTGGTTGCCTACAGTAGTTGGTTACCTAAAGTAGTTGGTTGCCTACAGTAGCTGGTTACCTGCAGTAGCTGGTTACCTACAGTATTTGGTTACCTGCAGTAGCTGGTTACCTGCAGTAGCTGGGTACCTACAGTAGTTGGTTACCTACAGTAGTTGGTTACATACAGTAGCTGCTTTATGGGTTGCTGGTTACCTACAGTAGCTGTTTACCTACAGTAGTTGGTTACCTACAGTAGTTGGTTACATACAGTAGCTGCTTTATGGGTTGCTGGTTACCTACAGCAGTTGGTTACCTACAGTAGCTGGTTGCCTACAGTAGCTGGTTGCCTACAGTAGCTTGTTACCTACAGTAGCTGCTTTATGGGTAGCTGGTTACATACAGTAGTTGGTTACATACAGTAGCTGCTTTATGGGTTGCTGTTTACCTACAGTAGCTGGTTACCTACAGTAGTTGGTTACCTACAGTAGTTGGTTACCTACAGTAGCTGGTTACCTGCAGTAGCTGGTTACCTAGAGTAGCTGGTTACCTACAGTAGCTGGTTACCTACAGTAGTTGGTTACCTACAGTAGCTGGTTACCTACAGTAGTTGGTTACCTACAGTAGCTGGTTACCTACAGTAGCTGGTTGCCTACAGTAGCTGGTTACCTACAGTAGTTGGTTACCTACAGTAACTGGGTACCTAGAGTAGCTGGTTACCTACAGTAGCTGCTTTATGGGTTGCTGGTTACCTACAGTAGCTGGTTACCTACAGTAGCTGGTTACCTACACTAGTTGGTTACCTACAGTAGCTGGTTACCTACAGTAGTTGGTTACCTACAGTAGCTGGTTGCCTACAGTAGCTGGTTACCTACAGTAGTTGGTTACCTACAGTAGCTGGTTGCCTACAGTAGTTGGTTACCTACAGTAGTTGGTTGCCTACACTAGTTGGTTACCTACAGTAGTTGGTTACATACAGTAGTTGGTTACCTACAGTAGCTGGTTATCTACAGTAGTTGGTTACCTACAGTAGCTGGTTGCCTACAGTAGCTGGTTACCTGCAGTAGCTGGTTACATACAGTAGCTGCTTTATGGGTTGCTGTTTACCTACAGTAGCTGGTTACCTACAGTAGCTGGTTACCTACAGTAGCTGGTTACCTACACTAGTTGGTTACCTACAGTAGTTGGTTACCTACAGTAGCTGGTTGCCTACAGTAGTTGGTTACCTAAAGTAGTTGGTTGCCTACAGTAGCTGGTTACCTGCAGTAGCTGGTTACCTACAGTAGCTGGTTACCTACACTAGTTGGTTACCTACAGTAGCTGGTTACCTACAGTAGTTGGTTACCTACAGTAGCTGGTTGCCTACAGTAGTTGGTTACCTACAGTAGTTGGTTGCCTACACTAGTTGGTTACCTACAGTAGTTGGTTACATACAGTAGTTGGTTACCTACAGTAGCTGGTTATCTACAGTAGTTGGTTACCTACAGTAGCTGGTTACATACAGTAGCTGCTTTATGGGTTGCTGTTTACCTACAGTAGCTGGTTACCTACAGTAGCTGGTTACCTACAGTAGCTGGTTACCTACACTAGCTGGTTACCTACAGTAGTTGGTTACATACAGTAGCTGGTTGCCTACAGTAGTTGGTTACCTAAAGTAGTTGGTTGCCTACAGTAGCTGGTTACCTGCAGTAGCTGGTTACCTGCAGTAGTTGGTTACCTGCAGTAGCTGGTTACCTACAGTAGTTGGTTACATACAGTAGCTGCTTTATGGGTTGCTGGTTACCTACAGTAGCTGGTTACCTACACTAGTTGGTTACCTACAGTAGTTGGTTGCATACAGTAGCTGGTTGCCTACAGTAGTTGGTTACCTAAAGTAGTTGGTTGCCTACAGTAGCTGGTTACCTGCAGTAGCTGGTTACCTACAGTAGTTGGTTACCTGCAGTAGCTGGTTACCTGCAGTAGCTGGGTACCTACAGTAGTTGGTTACCTACAGTAGTTGGTTACATACAGTAGCTGCTTTATGGGTTGCTGGTTACCTACAGTAGCTGTTTACCTACAGTAGTTGGTTACCTACAGTAGTTGGTTACATACAGTAGCTGCTTTATGGGTTGCTGGTTACCTACAGCAGTTGGTTACCTACAGCAGTTGGTTACCTACAGTAGCTGGTTGCCTACAGTAGCTGGTTGCCTACAGTAGCTTGTTACCTACAGTAGCTGCTTTATGGGTAGCTGGTTACATACAGTAGTTGGTTACATACAGTAGCTGCTTTATGGGTTGCTGTTTACCTACAGTAGCTGGTTACCTACAGTAGTTGGTTACCTACAGTAGTTGGTTACTTACAGTAGCTGGTTACCTAGAGTAGCTGGTTACCTACAGTAGCTGGTTACCTACAGTAGTTGGTTACCTACAGTAGCTGGTTACCTACAGTAGCTGGTTGCCTACAGTAGCTGGTTACCTACAGTAGTTGGTTACCTACAGTAACTGGGTACCTAGAGTAGCTGGTTACCTACAGTAGCTGCTTTATGGGTTGCTGGTTACCTACAGTAGCTGGTTACCTACAGAAGCTGGTTACCTACACTAGTTGGTTACCTACACTAGTTGGTTACCTACAGTAGCTGGTTACCTACAGTAGTTGGTTACCTACAGTAGCTGGTTGCCTACAGTAGCTGGTTACCTACAGTAGTTGGTTACCTACAGTAGCTGGTTGCCTACAGTAGTTGGTTGCCTACAGTAGTTGGTTACCTACACTAGTTGGTTACCTACAGTAGTTGGTTACATACAGTAGCTGGTTATCTACAGTAGTTGGTTACCTACAGTAGCTGGTTGCCTACAGTAGCTGGTTACCTACAGTAGCTGGTTGCCTACAGTAGCTGGTTGCCTACAGTAGCTGGTTACCTACAGTAGCTGCTTTATGGGTTGCTGGTTACCTACAGTAGCTGGTTACCTACAGTAGTTGGTTACATACAGTAGCTGCTTTATGGGTTGCTGGTTACCTACAGCAGTTGGTTACCTACAGTAGCTGGTTGCCTACAGTAGCTGGTTGCCTATAGTAGCTTGTTACCTACAGTAGCTGCTTTATGGGTAGCTGGTTACATACAGTAGTTGGTTACATACAGTAGCTGCTTTATGGGTTGCTGTTTACCTACAGTAGCTGGTTACCTACAGTAGCTGGTTACCTACAGTAGTTGGTTACTTACAGTAGCTGGTTACCTAGAGTAGCTGGTTACCTACAGTAGCTGGTTACCTACAGTAGCTGGTTACCTACAGTAGTTGGTTACCTACAGTAGCTGGTTACCTACAGTAGCTGGTTACCTACAGTAGCTGGTTGCCTACAGTAGCTGGTTACCTACAGTAGTTGGTTACCTACAGTAGCTGGTTGCCTACAGTAGTTGGTTACATACAGTAGCTGCTTTATGGGTTGCTGGTTACCTACAGTAGCTGTTTACCTACAGTAGTTGGTTACCTACAGTAGTTGGTTACATACAGTAGCTGCTTTATGGGTTGCTGTTTACCTACAGTAGCTGGTTACCTGCAGTAGCTGGTTACCTACAGTAGTTGGTTACATACAATAGCTGCTTTATGGGTTGCTGGTTACCTACAATTGTTGGTTACATACAGTAGCTGCTTTATGGGTTGCTGTTTACCTACAGTAGCTGGTTACCGATAGTAGCTGGTTACCTACAGTAGCTGGTTACCTACAGTAGTTGGTTACATACAGTAGCTGCTTTATGGGTTGCTGGTTACCTACAGCAGTTGGTTACCTACAGTAGCTGGTTGCCTACAGTAGCTGGTTGCCTATAGTAGCTTGTTACCTACAGTAGCTGCTTTATGGGTAGCTGGTTACATACAGTAGTTGGTTACATACAGTAGCTGCTTTATGGGTTGCTGTTTACCTACAGTAGCTGGTTACCTACAGTAGCTGGTTACCTACAGTAGTTGGTTACTTACAGTAGCTGGTTACCTAGAGTAGCTGGTTACCTACAGTAGCTGGTTACCTACAGTAGTTGGTTACCTACAGTAGCTGGTTACCTACAGTAGCTGGTTACCTACAGTAGCTGGTTGCCTACAGTAGCTGGTTACCTACAGTAGCTGGTTGCCTACAGTAGCTGGTTACCTACAGTAGCTGGTTGCCTACAGTAGTTGGTTACATACAGTAGCTGCTTTATGGGTTGCTGGTTACCTACAGTAGCTGTTTACCTACAGTAGTTGGTTACCTACAGTAGTTGGTTACATACAGTAGCTGCTTTATGGGTTGCTGTTTACCTACAGTAGCTGGTTACCTACAGTAGCTGGTTACCTACAGTAGTTGGTTACATACAGTAGCTGCTTTATGGGTTGCTGGTTACCTACAATTGTTGGTTACATACAGTAGCTGCTTTATGGGTTGCTGTTTACCTACAGTAGCTGGTTACCGATAGTAGCTGGTTACCTACAGTAGTTGGTTACCTACAGTAGCTGGTTGCCTACAGTAGCTGCTTTATGGGTAGCTGGTTACCTACAGTAGCTGGTTACCTACAGTAGCTGGTTACCCACAGTAGCTGGTTGCCTACAGTAGTTGGTTACCTACAGTAGTTGGTTACCTACAGTAGTTGGTTACCTACAGTAGCTGGTTGCCTACAGTAGTTGGTTGCCTACAGTAGTTGGTTACCTACAGTAGCTGGTTACCTACAGTAGCTGCTTTATGGGTAGCTGGTTACCTACAGTAGCTGGTTACCTACAGTAGCTGGTTACCTACAGCAGTTTTTTACCTACAGTAGCTGGTTACCTACAGTAGCTGGTTTCCTACAGTAGCTTGTTACATACAGTAGCTGCTTTATGGGTTGCTGGTTACCTACAGTAGCTGGTTACCTACAGTAGCTGGTTACCTACACTAGTTGGTTACCTACAGTAGTTGGTTACATACAGTAGCTGCTTTATGGGTTGCTGGTTACCTACAGTAGTTGGTTACCTACAGTAGTTGGTTACATACAGTAGCTGCTTTATGGGTTGCTGGTTACCTACAATTGTTGGTTACATACAGTAGCTGCTTTATGGGTTGCTGTTTACCTACAGTAGCTGGTTACTGATAGTAGCTGGTTACCTACAGTAGTTGGTTACCTACAGTAGCTGGTTGCCTACAGTAGTTGGTTACCTACAGTAGCTGGTTACCTACAGTAGCTGCTTTATGGGTAGCTGGTTACCTACAGTAGCTGGTTACCTACAGTAGCTGGTTACCTACAGTAGCTGGTTACCTACAGTAGCTGGTTGCCTACAGTAGTTGGTTACATACAGTAGTTGGTTACCTACAGTAGTTGGTTACCTACAGTAGCTGGTTGCCTACAGTAGTTGGTTGCCTACAGTAGTTGGTTACCTACAGTAGCTGGTTGCCTACAGTAGTTGGTTGCCTACAGTAGTTGGTTACCTACAGTAGTTGGTTACCTACAGTAGCTGGTTACCTACAGTAGTTGGTTACCTACAGTAGCTGGTTGCCTACAGTAGTTGGTTACCTACAGTAGCTGGTTACCCACAGTAGCTGCTTTATGGGTAGCTGGTTACCTACAGTAGCTGGTTGCCTACAGTAGTTGGTTGCCTACAGTAGCTTGTTACATACAGTAGCTGCTTTATGGGTTGCTGGTTACCTACAGTAGTTGGTTGCCTACAGTAGCTGGTTGCCTACAGTAGCTGGTTACCTACAGCAGTTGGTTACCTACAGTAGCTGGTTGCCTACAGTAGCTGGTTGCCTACAGTAGTTGGTTACCTACAGTAGTTGGTTACATACAGTAGTTGGTTGCCTACAGTAGCTCGTTACCTACAGTAGCTGGTTACCTACAGTAGCTGGTTGCCTACAGTAGTTGGTTACCTACAGTAGTTGGTTACCTACAGTAGCTGGTTACCTACAGTAGCTGGTTGCCTACAGTAGCTGGTTGCCTACACTAGTTGGTTACCTACAGTAGTTGGTTACCTACAGTAGTTGGTTACCTACAGTAGCTGGTTACCTACAGTATCTGGTTGCCTACAGTAGTTGGTTGCCTACAGTAGTTGGTTACCTACAGTAGCTGGTTACCTACAGTAGCTGGTTGCCTACAGTAGCTGGTTGCCTACAGTAGTTGGTTGCCTACAGTAGTTGGTTACCTACAGTAGCTGGTTACCTACAGTAGCTGGTTACCTACAGTAGCTGGTTGCCTACAGTAGTTGGTTACCTACAGTAGCTGGTTGCCTACAGTAGTTGGTTACCTACAGTAGCTGGTTACCTACAGTAGCTGGTTGCCTACAGTAGCTGGTTGCCTACAGTAGTTGGTTGCCTACAGTAGTTGGTTACCTACAGTAGCTGGTTACCTACAGTAGCTGGTTACCTACAGTAGCTGGTTGCCTACAGTAGTTGGTTACCTACAGTAGCTGGTTGCCTACAGTAGCTGGTTGCCTACAGTAGCTGGTTACCTACAATAGCTGCTTTATGGGTAGCTGGTTACCTACAGTAGCTGGTTGCCTACAGTAGTTGGTTGCCTACAGTAGTTGGTTACAGTAGTTGGTTACCTACAGTAGCTGGTTACCTACAGTAGTTGGTTGCCTACAGTTGGTTACCTACAGTAGCTGGTTACCTACAGTAGTTGGTTACCTAGTAGCTGGTTGCCCAGTAGTTGGTTACCTACAGTAGTTGGTTGCCTACAGTAGTTTGTTACCTACAGTAGTTGGTTGCCTACAGTAGTTGGTTACCTACAGTAGCTAGTTACCTACAGCAGCTGCTTTATGGGTAGCTGGTTACCTACAGTAGCTGGTTACCTACAGCAGTTGGTTACCTACAGTAGCTGGTTACCTACAGTAGCTGGTTTCCTACAGTAGCTTGTTACATACAGTAGCTGCTTTATGGGTTGCTGGTTACCTACAGTAGCTGGTTGCCTACAGTAGCTTGTTACATACAGTAGCTGCTTTATGCGTTGCTGGTTACCTACAGTAGTTGGTTGCCTACAGTAGCTGGTTGCCTACAGTAGCTGGTTACCTACAGCAGTTGGTTACCTACAGTAGCTGGTTACCTACAGTAGTTGGTTACCTACAGTAGCTGGTTGCCTACACTAGTTGGTTACCTACAGTAGTTGGTTACATACAGTAGCTGCTTTATGGGTAGCTGGTTACCTACAGCAGTTGGTTACCTACAGTAGCTTGTTGCCTACAGTAGCTGGTTGCCTACAGTAGCTTGTTACCTACAGTAGCTGCTTTATGGGTAGCTGGTTACCTACAGTAGCTGGTTACCTACAGTAGCTGGTTGCCTACAGTAGTTGGTTGCCTACAGTAGTTGGTTACCTACAGTAGCTGGTTACCTACAGTAGCTGGTTACCTACAGTAGCTACTTTATGGGTAGCTGGTTACCTACAGCAGCTGGTTACCTACAGTAGCTGGTTGCCTACAGTAGCTGGTTGCCTACAGTAGCTGGTTACCTACAGTAGTTGGTTGCCTACAGTCGTTGGTTACCTACAGTCGTTGGTTACCTACAGTAGCTGGTTGCCTACAGTAGCTGGTTGCCTACAGTAGCTGGTTGCCTACAGTAGCTGGTTACCTACAGTAGTTGGTTACCTACAGTAGCTGGTTACCTACAGTAGCTGGTTACCTACAGTAGCTGGTTGCCTACAGTAGCTGGTTACCTACAGTAGTTGGTTACCTACAGTAGCTGGTTGCCTACAGTAGTTGGTTACATACAGTAGCTGCTTTATGGGTTGCTGGTTACCTACAGTAGCTGTTTACCTACAGTAGTTGGTTACCTACAGTAGTTGGTTACATACAGTAGCTGCTTTATGGGTTGCTGTTTACCTACAGTAGCTGGTTACCTGCAGTAGCTGGTTACCTACAGTAGTTGGTTACATACAATAGCTGCTTTATGGGTTGCTGGTTACCTACAATTGTTGGTTACATACAGTAGCTGCTTTATGGGTTGCTGTTTACCTACAGTAGCTGGTTACCGATAGTAGCTGGTTACCTACAGTAGCTGGTTACCTACAGTAGTTGGTTACATACAGTAGCTGCTTTATGGGTTGCTGGTTACCTACAGCAGTTGGTTACCTACAGTAGCTGGTTGCCTACAGTAGCTGGTTGCCTATAGTAGCTTGTTACCTACAGTAGCTGCTTTATGGGTAGCTGGTTACATACAGTAGTTGGTTACATACAGTAGCTGCTTTATGGGTTGCTGTTTACCTACAGTAGCTGGTTACCTACAGTAGCTGGTTACCTACAGTAGTTGGTTACTTACAGTAGCTGGTTACCTAGAGTAGCTGGTTACCTACAGTAGCTGGTTACCTACAGTAGCTGGTTACCTACAGTAGCTGGTTGCCTACAGTAGCTGGTTACCTACAGTAGCTGGTTACCTACAGTAGCTGGTTGCCTACAGTAGTTGGTTACATACAGTAGCTGCTTTATGGGTTGCTGGTTACCTACAGTAGCTGTTTACCTACAGTAGTTGGTTACCTACAGTAGTTGGTTACATACAGTAGCTGCTTTATGGGTTGCTGTTTACCTACAGTAGCTGGTTACCTACAGTAGCTGGTTACCTACAGTAGTTGGTTACATACAGTAGCTGCTTTATGGGTTGCTGGTTACCTACAATTGTTGGTTACATACAGTAGCTGCTTTATGGGTTGCTGTTTACCTACAGTAGCTGGTTACCGATAGTAGCTGGTTACCTACAGTAGTTGGTTACCTACAGTAGCTGGTTGCCTACAGTAGCTGCTTTATGGGTAGCTGGTTACCTACAGTAGCTGGTTACCCACAGTAGCTGGTTGCCTACAGTAGTTGGTTACCTACAGTAGTTGGTTACCTACAGTAGCTGGTTACCTACAGTAGTTGGTTACCTACAGTAGCTGGTTGCCTACAGTAGTTGGTTGCCTACAGTAGTTGGTTACCTACAGTAGCTGGTTACCTACAGTAGCTGCTTTATGGGTAGCTGGTTACCTACAGTAGCTGGTTACCTACAGTAGCTGGTTACCTACAGCAGTTTTTTACCTACAGTAGCTGGTTACCTACAGTAGCTGGTTTCCTACAGTAGCTTGTTACATACAGTAGCTGCTTTATGGGTTGCTGGTTACCTACAGTAGCTGGTTACCTACAGTAGCTGGTTACCTACACTAGTTGGTTACCTACAGTAGTTGGTTACATACAGTAGCTGCTTTATGGGTTGCTGGTTACCTACAGTAGTTGGTTACCTACAGTAGTTGGTTACATACAGTAGCTGCTTTATGGGTTGCTGGTTACCTACAATTGTTGGTTACATACAGTAGCTGCTTTATGGGTTGCTGTTTACCTACAGTAGCTGGTTACTGATAGTAGCTGGTTACCTACAGTAGTTGGTTACCTACAGTAGCTGGTTGCCTACAGTAGTTGGTTACCTACAGTAGCTGGTTACCTACAGTAGCTGCTTTATGGGTAGCTGGTTACCTACAGTAGCTGGTTACCTACAGTAGCTGGTTACCTACAGTAGCTGGTTGCCTACAGTAGTTGGTTACATACAGTAGTTGGTTACCTACAGTAGTTGGTTACCTACAGTAGCTGGTTGCCTACAGTAGTTGGTTGCCTACAGTAGTTGGTTACCTACAGTAGCTGGTTGCCTACAGTAGTTGGTTACCTACAGTAGTTGGTTACCTACAGTAGCTGGTTACCTACAGTAGTTGGTTACCTACAGTAGCTGGTTGCCTACAGTAGTTGGTTACCTACAGTAGCTGGTTACCCACAGTAGCTGCTTTATGGGTAGCTGGTTACCTACAGTAGCTGGTTGCCTACAGTAGCTGGTTGCCTACAGTAGCTTGTTACATACAGTAGCTGCTTTATGGGTTGCTGGTTACCTACAGTAGTTGGTTGCCTACAGTAGCTGGTTGCCTACAGTAGCTGGTTACCTACAGCAGTTGGTTACCTACAGTAGCTGGTTGCCTACAGTAGCTGGTTGCCTACAGTAGTTGGTTACCTACAGTAGTTGGTTACATACAGTAGTTGGTTGCCTACAGTAGCTCGTTACCTACAGTAGCTGGTTACCTACAGTAGCTGGTTGCCTACAGTAGTTGGTTACCTACAGTAGTTGGTTACCTACAGTAGCTGGTTACCTACAGTAGCTGGTTGCCTACAGTAGCTGGTTGCCTACACTAGTTGGTTACCTACAGTAGTTGGTTACCTACAGTAGTTGGTTACCTACAGTAGCTGGTTACCTACAGTATCTGGTTGCCTACAGTAGTTGGTTGCCTACAGTAGTTGGTTACCTACAGTAGCTGGTTGCCTACAGTAGCTGGTTGCCTACAGTAGTTGGTTGCCTACAGTAGTTGGTTACCTACAGTAGCTGGTTACCTACAGTAGCTGGTTACCTACAGTAGCTGGTTGCCTACAGTAGTTGGTTACCTACAGTAGCTGGTTGCCTACAGTAGTTGGTTACCTACAGTAGCTGGTTACCTACAGTAGCTGGTTGCCTACAGTAGCTGGTTGCCTACAGTAGTTGGTTGCCTACAGTAGTTGGTTACCTACAGTAGCTGGTTGCCTACAGTAGTTGGTTACCTACAGTAGCTGGTTGCCTACAGTAGTTGGTTACCTACAGTAGCTGGTTACCTACAATAGCTGCTTTATGGGTAGCTGGTTACCTACAGTAGCTGGTTGCCTACAGTAGTTGGTTGCCTACAGTAGTTGGTTACCTACAATAGCTGGTTACCTACAGTAGTTGGTTACCTACAGTAGCTGGTTACCTACAGTAGTTGGTTGCCTACAGTAGTTGGTTGCCTACAGTAGTTGGTTACCTACAGTAGCTGGTTACCTACAGTAGTTGGTTACCTACAGTAGCTGGTTGCCTACAGTAGTTGGTTACCTACAGTAGCTGGTTGCCTACAGTAGTTTGTTACCTACAGTAGCTGGTTGCCTACAGTAGTTGGTTACCTACAGTAGCTAGTTACCTACAGCAGCTGCTTTATGGGTAGCTGGTTACCTACAGTAGCTGGTTACCTACAGCAGTTGGTTACCTACAGTAGCTGGTTACCTACAGTAGCTGGTTTCCTACAGTAGCTTGTTACATACAGTAGCTGCTTTATGGGTTGCTGGTTACCTACAGTAGCTGGTTGCCTACAGTAGCTTGTTACATACAGTAGCTGCTTTATGCGTTGCTGGTTACCTACAGTAGTTGGTTGCCTACAGTAGCTGGTTGCCTACAGTAGCTGGTTACCTACAGCAGTTGGTTACCTACAGTAGCTGGTTACCTACAGTAGTTGGTTACCTACAGTAGCTGGTTGCCTACACTAGTTGGTTACCTACAGTAGTTGGTTACCTACAGTAGCTGCTTTATGGGTAGCTGGTTACCTACAGCAGTTGGTTACCTACAGTAGCTTGTTGCCTACAGTAGCTGGTTGCCTACAGTAGCTTGTTACCTACAGTAGCTGCTTTATGGGTAGCTGGTTACCTACAGTAGCTGGTTACCTACAGTAGCTGGTTGCCTACAGTAGTTGGTTGCCTACAGTAGTTGGTTACCTACAGTAGCTGGTTACCTACAGTAGCTGGTTACCTACAGTAGCTACTTTATGGGTAGCTGGTTACCTACAGCAGCTGGTTACCTACAGTAGCTGGTTGCCTACAGTAGCTGGTTGCCTACAGTAGCTGGTTACCTACAGTAGTTGGTTGCCTACAGTCGTTGGTTACCTACAGTCGTTGGTTACCTACAGTAGCTGGTTACCTACAGTAGCTGGTTGCCTACAGTAGCTGGTTGCCTACAGTAGCTGGTTACCTACAGTAGTTGGTTACCTACAGTAGTTGGTTGCCTACAGTCGTTGGTTACCTACAGTAGTTGGTTACCTACAGTAGCTGGTTGCCTACAGTAGCTGGTTGCCTACAGTAGCTGGTTGCCTACAGTAGCTGGTTACCTACAGTAGCTACTTTATGGGTAGCTGGTTACCTACAGCAGCTGGTTACCTACAGTAGCTGGTTGCCTACAGTAGCTGGTTGCCTACAGTAGCTGGTTACCTACAGTAGTTGGTTGCCTACAGTCGTTGGTTACCTACAGTAGTTGGTTACCTACAGTAGCTGGTTGCCTACAGTAGCTGGTTGCCTACAGTAGCTGGTTGCCTACAGTAGCTGGTTACCTACAGTAGTTGGTTACCTACAGTAGTTGGTTACCTACAGTAGCTGTTTACCTACAGTAGTTGGTTACCTACAGTAGTTGGTTACCTACAGTAGCTGCTTTATGGGTTGCTGGTTGCCTACAGTAGCTGGTTGCCTACAGTAGCTGGTTACCTACAGTAGCTGTTTACCTACAGTAGTTGGTTACCTACAGTAGCTGTTTACCTACAGTAGCTGGTTACCTACAGTAGTTGGTTACCTACAGTAGCTGGTTGCCTACAGTAGCTGTTTACCTACAGTAGCTGGTTACCTACAGTAGCTGGTTACCTACAGTAGCTGGTTACCTACCTAGACTAGGCAACAGTGTGTATTATTAAAACAGTAGTTGGTTGCCTACAGTAGCTGTTTACCTACAGTAGTTGGTTGCCTACAGTAGTTGGTTACCTACAGTAGCTGGTTGCCTACAGTAGTTGGTTACCTACAGTAGCTGGTTGCCTACAGTAGTTGGTTACCTACAGTAGCTGGTTGCCTACAGTAGTTGGTTACCTACCTAGACTAGGCAACAGTGTGTATTATTAAAACAGGCCAACCGTTAGCCCGTGTGTAGCAGTAAAAACACTGAAATAGGTTGGTAAACTTCCTGTACGCTCCCCTATACTTTCAATGCATTTTTCTGAAAAAGGTGGGTAAACTTCCTGTACGCTCCCCTATACTTTCAATGCATTTATCTGAAATAGGTGGGTAAACTTCCTGTACGCTCCCCTATACTTTCAATGCATTTTTCTGAAAAAGGTGGGTAGTAAACTTCCTGTACGCTCCCCTATACTTTCAATGCATTTTTCTGAAAAAGGTGGGTAAACTTCCTGTACGCTCCCCTATACTTTCAATGCATTTTTCTGAAAAAGGTGGGTAAACTTCCTGTACGCTCCCCTATACTTTCAATGGATTTTTCTGAAAAAGGTGGGTAAACTTCCTGTACGCTCCCTTATACTTTCAATGCATTTTTCTGAAAAAGGTGGGTAAACTTCCTGTACGCTCCCCTATACTTTCAATGCATTTTTCTGAAATAGGTTGGTAAACTTCCTGTACGCTCCCCTATACTTTCAATGGATTTTTCTGAAAAAGGTGGGTAAACTTCCTGTACGCTCCCCTATACTTTCAATGCATTTTTCTGAAAAAGGTGGGTAAACTTCCTGTACGCTCCCCTATACTTTCAATGCATTTTTCTGAAATAGGTTGGTAAACTTCCTGTACGCTCCCCTATACTTTCAATGCATTTTTCTGAAAAAGGTGGGTAAATGGCATTTACTTGCGTTGACCCTCCACTAGTCCTGCACCACTTCCGGTAAGCCTACCTTCTCAGCCTACCTTCTCAGCCTACCTTCTCAGCCTACCTTCTCAGCCTACCTTCTCAGCCTACCTTCTCAGCCAAGGCTATTTTAAACACACACACACAGAATATGTAGCCTACATTCAATATAATGAGTTGAATCAAAAACACAGATCGTGTGACATTAAACACTACCCTCCTTTCCTTACATTAATGACATTTACGACAGTGTTTTTTGTCAATAAAGCATTTAACAATTGAATTAGAACGTTAAACTTAAACCCTGTACGAATCGTGGATCTTGGAGAAAATGGTTCTCGTGGGCAGGAGAACTCCTAAGGACTCTGGTATAGC
Organism: Oncorhynchus nerka; assembly: GCF_034236695.1. Lineage (NCBI taxonomy): Eukaryota > Metazoa > Chordata > Actinopteri > Salmoniformes > Salmonidae > Oncorhynchus > Oncorhynchus nerka. The sequence goes on from NC_088420.1 coordinate 2,160,692, forward strand.
TTTTGTGAGGGTCAACGAGAAAAACATTGTGAGTCTCGGCTTTTAATAGTTTGTAGCTTTAACCGTTTGGATTCTACTGATGTTTCTGTGTAAAAGATCCGGCCCCGGGTCCCTTGGCATCAAAACTGTCAGGAAAAAAATAAATATATCATCTTCATCTAGCTAGTTTGGTTGGGGGATTTTAAAAGTCAGATTGTTCAGATGAGGCATAGAAGATAGTTGAATACAGGTTCGGGTTGTCATCAGAGGACAATACCTTTATGTTTGTGCCAATCAGCATTCGTTAAGAACCATAACCATGACATCATGGAAAGCAGCGACGACATGCACCCTAACAAATCTGAGGAGGCACAAAGTGAGCTGTGAGGGGTGGTCTGTGAGGGGTGAGCTGTGAGGGGTGAGCTGTGAGGGGTGGTCTGTGAGGGGTGAGCTGTGAGGGGTGAGCTGTGAGCTGTGAGGGGTGAGCTGTGAGGGGTGAGCTGTGAGGGGTGGTCTGTGAGGGGTGAGCTGTGAGGGTGAGCTGTGAGGGGTGAGCTGTGAGCTGTGAGGGGTGAGCTGTGAGGGGTGAGCTGTGAGGGGTGGTCTGTGAGGGGTGGTCTGTGAGGGGTGGTCTGTGAGGGGTGAGCTGTGAGGGTGAGCTGTGAGGGGTGGTCTGTGAGGGGTGAGCTGTGAGCTGTGAGCTGTGAGGGGTGGTCTGTGAGGGGTGGTCTGTGAGGGGTGGTCTGTGAGGGGTGAGCTGTGATGGGTGAGCTGTGAGCTGTGAGGGGTGGTCTGTGAGGGGTGGTCTGTGAGGGGTGAGCTGTGAGGGGTGAGCTGTGAGGGGTGGTCTGTGAGGGGTGAGCTGTGAGGGGTGGTCTGTGAGGGGTGAGCTGTGAGGGGTGAGCTGTGAGCTGTGAGGGGTGAGCTGTGAGGGGTGATCTGTGAGGGGTGAGCTGTGAGGGGTGAGCTGTGAGGGGTGAGCTGTGAGCTGTGAGGGGTGAGCTGTGAGGGGTGAGCTGTGAGGGGTGAGCTGTGAGGGTGGTCTGTGAGGGGTGGTCTGTGAGGGGTGGTCTGTGAGGGGTGAGCTGTGAGGGGTGGTCTGTGAGGGGTGGTCTGTGAGGGGTGAGCTGTGAGCTGTGAGGGTTGGTCTGTGAGGGTTGGTCTGTGAGGGGTGGTCTGTGAGGGGTGAGTTGTGATGGGTGAGCTGTGAGCTGTGAGGGGTGGTCTGTGAGGGGTGGTCTGTGAGGGGTGAGCTGTGAGGGGTGAGCTGTGAGGGGTGGTCTGTGAGGGGTGAGCTGTGAGGGGTGAGCTGTGAGCTGTGAGGGGTGGTCTGTGAGGGGTGAGCTGTGAGGGGTGAGCTGTGAGGGGTGAGCTGTGAGGGGTGAGCTGTGAGGGGTGGTCTGTGAGGGGTGGTCTGTGAGGGGTGAGCTGTGAGGGGTGAGCTGTGAGGGGTGGTTGTCTTTGCTGTCTTCGTATCCAAGATAATTGTGTAGTTTAGAGTGTGTAGTCTTAGAGTGATAATTGCGTAATTATCGTATTTCGTCGTCCTCCTATCTGCCCAGCAGCTAGCCAGCTAGCAAACGTTCACCGTCTACCGTAGCACTGTAGTAACTATCACACTCAACTGAACGACTTGATTAGTGTAGTGTTAGCTAGCTACATAGTTGTCTTTGCTGTCTTCGTATCCAAGATAATTGTGTAGTTTAGAGTGTGTAGTCTTAGAGTGATTATCTTAATTTACCGAGGTTAGCTAGCCAGCTATTTGTCGTCCTTAACGTAGGAGTCACTCCTAGCTAGCCAACAGCTAGCCAACGTCTACTGAATAGAACTTTCGCATTCCGGTCGCATTCCGCTTCGCTCCACAGGTAGTATCACATTTTCATTTCATTTCATTACAGTCCCAACGGTGTGATTTGTTTGATCGTAGCTAGCTACATAGCTAGCTACATAGCCGTCTTTGTTTCAAAGATAATTGTGTAGTCTAGAGCGATTTTCTAGGTTAGCTAGCCAGCTATTGTCGTTCTTTTAACGCAACGTAACGTAATCAACACTGCTAGCTAGCCAGCTAGCCCCGAATAGCAGCATTGTAGAAACTTTACACTCAACGGAACGACTTGATTAGTGTAGTGTCAACAACGCAGCCACTGCCAGCTAGCCTACAAAGTCAACAACGCAGCCACTGCCAGCTAGCCTACCTCAGCAGTACTGTATCATTTTAATCATTTTAGTCAATTAGATTCTTGCTACGTAAGCTTAACTTTCTGAACATTTGAGACGTGTAGTCCACTTGTCATTCCAATCTCCTTTGCATTAGCGTAGCCTCTTCTCTAGCCTGTCAACTATGTGTCTGTCTATCCCTGTTCTCTCCTCTCTGCACAGACCATACAAACGCTCCACACCGCGTGGCCGCGGCCACCCTAATCTGGTGGTCCCAGCGCGCACGACCCACGTGGAGTTCCAGGTCTCCGGTAGCCTCTGGAACTGCCGATCTGCGGCCAACAAGGCAGAGTTCATCTCAGCCTATGCCTCCCTCCAGTCCCTCGACTTCTTGGCACTGACGGAAACATGGATCACCACAGACAACACCGCTACTCCTACTGCTCTCTCTTCGTCCGCCCACGTGTTCTCGCACACCCCGAGAGCTTCTGGTCAGCGGGGTGGTGGCACCGGGATCCTCATCTCTCCCAAGTGGTCATTCTCTCTTTCTCCCCTTACCCATCTGTCTATCGCCTCCTTTGAATTCCATGCTGTCACAGTTACCAGCCCTTTCAAGCTTAACATCCTTATCATTTATCGCCCTCCAGGTTCCCTCGGAGAGTTCATCAATGAGCTTGATGCCTTGATAAGCTCCTTTCCTGAGGACGGCTCACCTCTCACAGTTCTGGGCGACTTTAACCTCCCCATGTCTACCTTTGACTCATTCCTCTCTGCCTCCTTCTTTCCACTCCTCTCCTCTTTTGACCTCACCCTCTCACCTTCCCCCTACTCACAAGGCAGGCAATACGCTCGACCTCATCTTTACTAGATGCTGTTCTTCCACTAACCTCATTGCAACTCCCCTCCAAGTCTCCGACCACTACCTTGTATCCTTTTCCCTCTCGCTCTCATCCAACACTTCCCACACTGCCCCTACTCGGATGGTATCGCGCCGTCCCAACCTTCGCTCTCTCTCCCCCGCTACTCTCTCCTCTTCCATCCTATCATCTCTTCCCTCTGCTCAAACCTTCTCCAACCTATCTCCTGATTCTGCCTCCTCAACCCTCCTCTCCTCCCTTTCTGCATCCTTTGACTCTCTATGTCCCCTATCCTCCAGGCCGGCTCGGTCCTCCCCTCCCGCTCCGTGGCTCGACGACTCATTGCGAGCTCACAGAACAGGGCTCCGGGCAGCCGAGCGGAAATGGAGGAAAACTCGCCTCCCTGCGGACCTGGCATCCTTTAACTCCCTCCTCTCTACATTTTCCTCCTCTGTGTCTGCTGCTAAAGCCACTTTCTACCACTCTAAATTCCAAGCATCTGCCTCTAACCCTAGGAAGCTCTTTGCCACCTTCTCCTCCCTCCTGAATCCTCCTCCCCCTCCCCCCTCCTCCCTCTCTGCAGATGACTTCGTCAACCATTTTGAAAAGAAGGTTGACGACATCCGATCCTCGTTTGCTAAGTCAAACGACACCGCTGGTTCTGCTCACACTGCCCTACCCTGTGCTCTGACCTCTTTCTCCCCTCTCTCTCCAGATGACATCTCGCGTCTTGTGACGGCCGGCCGCCCAACAACCTGCCCGCTTGACCCTATCCCCTCCTCTCTTCTCCAGACCATTTCCGGTGACCTTCTCCCTTACCTCACCTCGCTCATCAACTCATCCCTGACCGCTGGCTACGTCCCTCCCGTCTTCAAGAGAGCGAGAGTTGCACCCCTTCTGAAAAAACCTACACTCGATCCCTCCGATGTCAACAACTACAGACCAGTATCCCTTCTTTCTTTTCTCTCCAAAACTCTTGAACGTGCCGTCCTTGGCCAGCTCTCCCGCTATCTCTCTCAGAATGACCTTCTTGATCCAAATCAGTCAGGTTTCAAGACTAGTCATTCAACTGAGACTGCTCTTCTCTGTATCACGGAGGCACTCCGCACTGCTAAAGCTAACTCTCTCTCCTCTGCTCTCATCCTTCTAGACCTATCGGCTGCCTTCGATACTGTGAACCATCAGATCCTCCTCTCCACCCTCTCCGAGTTGGGCATCTCCGGCGCGGCCCATGCTTGGATTGCGTCCTACCTGACAGGTCGCTCCTACCAGGTGGCGTGGCGAGAATCTGTCTCCTCACCACGCGCTCTCACCACTGGTGTCCCCCAGGGCTCTGTTCTAGGCCCTCTCCTATTCTCGCTATACACCAAGTCACTTGGCTCTGTCATAACCTCACATGGTCTCTCCTATCATTGCTATGCAGACGACACACAATTAATCTTCTCCTTTCCCCCCTCTGATGACCAGGTGGCGAATCGCATCTCTGCATGTCTGGCAGACATATCAGTGTGGATGACGGATCACGACCTCAAGCTGAACCTCGGCAAGACGGAGCTGCTCTTCCTCCCGGGAAGGACTGCCCGTTCCATGATCTCGCCATCACGGTTGACAACTCCATCGTGTCCTCCTCCCAGAGCGCTAAGAACCTTGGCGTGATCCTGGACAACACCCTGTCGTTCTCAACTAACATCAAGGCGGTGGCCCGTTCCTGTAGGTTCATGCTCTACAACATCCGCAGAGTACGACCCTGCCTCACACAGGAAGCGGCGCAGGTCCTAATCCAGGCACTTGTCATCTCCCGTCTGGATTACTGCAACTCGCTGTTGGCTGGGCTCCCTGCCTGTGCCATTAAACCCCTACAACTCATCCAGAACGCCGCAGCCCGTCTGGTGTTCAACCTTCCCAAGTTCTCTCACGTCACCCCGCTCCTCCGCTCTCTCCACTGGCTTCCAGTTGAAGCTCGCATCCGCTACAAGACCATGGTGCTTGCCTACGGAGCTGTGAGGGGAACGGCACCTCAGTACCTCCAGGCTCTGATCAGGCCCTACACCCAAACAAGGGCACTGCGTTCATCCACCTCTGGCCTGCTCGCCACCCTACCACTGAGGAAGTACAGTTCCCGCTCAGCCCAGTCAAAACTGTTCGCTGCTCTGGCCCCCAATGGTGGAACAAACTCCCTCACGACGCCAGGAGAGCGGAGTCAATCACCACCTTCCGGAGACACCTGAAACCCCACCTCTTTAAGGAATACCTAGGATAGGATAAAGTAATCCTTCTCACCCCCCCCCCTTAAAAGACTTAGATGCACTATTGTAAAGTGGCTGTTCCACTGGATGTCATAAGGTGAAAGCACCAATTTGTAAGTCGCTCTGGATAAGAGCGTCTGCTAAATAACTTAAATGTAAATGTAAATGTAAATGTCTAGAGGGGGGCATGGCCATTTTCCCCACAGCTGAAGCAGCTTTTTCCTGTAATCTAGAACCAAGATATTTTTCTGCATATCTAAGCATACCTCTTGTCTCCTTCCTGTCTGGCGTTTCTGTTATTTTTTTTTCTTCAAGAAACTAAATATGCATCTCTCCTCAAATCTGGATAAAAGATTGAAAGGAATGTGAGTCTTATTTAGTTATTGCTTGCTTTTCTAAAGTCGACCAACCAGCTAAGATTGTTAGACAAGCTAGATGGTGATCTGTGATTCATCACTCCAGAGAACGTGTTTCTAACTGCTCCAGGGTCCAATGGCGGCGAGCTTCACACCACTCCAGCCGACGCTTGGCATTGTGCATGGTGATCTTAGGCTTGCGTGCGGCTGCTCTGCCATGGAAACTCATTTCATGAAGCTCCAGACGAACAGTTCTTATGTTGACGTTGCTTCCAGAGGCAGTTTGGAACGCGGTAGTGAGTGTTGCAACTGAGGACAGATAATTTTTTTTGATGGGTTTCAGCATTCTGCTGTTCTTTTTTGTGCTTCTACACCTGCATTGCTTTGCTGTTTGGGGGTTTTAGGCTGGGTTCCTGTACAGCACTTTGAGATATCAGCTGATGTAAGAAGGGCTATATAAATAAATTTGATTTGATTTGAACTTGTGTGGCCTACCACTTCGAGGCTGAGCCGTTGTTGCTCCTAGACGTTTCCACTTCACAATAACAGCACTTATAGTTGACCGGCTGAGTTCTAGCAGAGAACAAATTTGACGAACTGACTTGTTGGAAAGGTGGCATCCTATGGCGGTGCCACGTTGAAAGTCACTGAGCTCTTCAGTACGGGTCATTCTACTGCCAATGTTTGTCTATGGAGATTCCATGGTGTGGCTGAAATAGCCAAATCCACTCATTCGAAGGGGTGTCCACATACTTTGGTGTGTGTGTATATATAAGCGTAATTCGATATTAAACTGATTTATGGCATTTATGGTCGATTATGGCATTAGTCATGTAAACACCTTACTCTGCTTATCTTAATCATTGTGATAATCATAATCGAAGTAAGAATGAAGTAAGCTGATTTGAAACACTTTTCTGAGAAGTATTTCGCCGCTTAATCGGCGCTCCAGCGGTGTATTTGATCTGTGCATTTGACAGCGCTGGGTACCCCAGTAGAATCCCCATTGTTGAATGAAGACAGCTTCTCCCTCCTGGAGGGAGATCTCAATCATTTCAAGGCCCAGGGACATGTACTAGTCTGTGGCAACCTAAATGCCAGAACTGGACAAGAACCTGACACCTTCAGCACACAAGGGGGACAAACACCTTACTGGAGGAGACATGTTCCACTGGATGTCATAAGGTGAACGCACCAATTTGTAAGTCGCTCTGGATAAGAGCGTCTGCTAAATGACTTAAATGTAAATGTAAATAATTCCCTCCCTCATATCAAATCAAATAAAATGCTATTGGTCAGATAGACATGATTAGCAGATGTTAATGTGAGTGTAGCGAAATGCTTGTGCTTCTAGTTCCAACAGTGCAGCAATATCAAACATGTAATCTAACAATTCCACAACAACTACCTAATACACACAAAACAAAGTAAAGGAATGGAATAAGAATATATACACTACCTTTAAAAAGTTTGGGGTCACCTGAAATGTCCTTGTTTTTATGCGCGAGTGAAGTTAGTTTGGAAAAGCTGAAAGAATGCATCATATACATCGTTTTTACATTAAAAAACGATGTATATCCAAAAAAGTCTTTGCAAAAAAAATAACACGGTCGCTGACTGGTACAGTACAATGTTTTATTGTTTTAATGCATTTATAAACAGAAAGTCCCATCAACCTGATATTTAGATGTGTCCATGGAAACAGGATTATTAGGGAAATCATTCTTCTTGCAAAGCATGTAAACGTAAAAAAAAATATATAAATATATATTCTAACCTGACTATCCACAATAATCACATTATTGTGTGCATGTGCTCATTGATAGCCTGAAACGGCATCTTCGTAGCTTGTTATGAGGATGTGAGATTGAGAACCTATCTGGGCTAAAGCTAACTTCCTGCCATTGGTAGGTGGCTAGTAGTGTTGCATAGGTGAAAAAAAACAAACAAAAATATTGTGATGCCTCTGATGGGAAGAGAGAAAGTCATGTATCTACTGAATACCAGTTAGTCCTTGATTTAAGATGCGTTGTAGACTTGTTTAGGTGTATGGGTGTGATTCACTGTATGGTGTGATGCACACAGGTGTATCACGCCACTGGTTAAGGGGCGTGTTCCTTGCCCTCGACACTGTGTGTGTCATCAGCCTGTCAGGATAACAACAGCAGTGAGTCATGTTGAGTTAGAGAAGCAGCTGCAGAGGGCAGAGCATCTCGGTCCTAACTGGTTTCATGTAATGAGTGGTGTGACAATTAATTTCCTCATTGTTGAATTTGTCATTGACTTGTCATTAAATAGGAATAGCTTCTTTTTTTTTTAACTCCTCAGTATTACTGTAATGAGTAGGCTGTCATAGCCCTGTCAGAGATCTCTGGGCTCGGTAGCCTGGGTTGTTCCTCTGCTGTCTGTACACTAGAACAGAACGTAATGTCTTTGCCTGTAGATGTTTCTTCCCAGAGACAGACCTGACGATTGTTGTTGTTCCTTCTGAGAGGTCTCTTACGTCACTATGAATGCTGCGCTGTTTCTGTTCTTGATTTGGATAATGCAAACTATTGTCTGGGCTTAGGTCTGAGGCTGGGCTGAGGTCTGAGGCTGGTCTGAGGCTGGTCTGAGTTCTGAGGCTGGTCTGAGTTCTGAGGCTGGTCTGAGTTCTGAGGCTGGACTGAGGTCTGAGGCTGGGGTGAGTTCTGGGGGTGAGTTCTGAGGCTGGGCTGAGTTCTGAGGCTGGGCTGAGGTCTGAGGCTGGGCTGAGGTCTGAGCTGAGGTCTGAGGTCTGAGCTGAGGTCTGAGGCTGGACTGAGGTCTGAGGCTGGACTGAGGTCTGAGGCTGGTCTGAGGTCTGAGGCTGGGCTGAGGTCTGAGGCTGGGCTGAGGTCTGAGTCTGGGCTTAGGTCTGAGAGTGAGTTCATTGTCTTGCTGTTGCTAGCACATTTGTCCTGGGATATAAACATTGGATTTTTATTTTACCTGAAATGCACAAGGTCATCTACTCCGACAATCAATCCACACATAAAACGGTCAACCGACTCATTTCTAGTCATCTCTCCTCCTTCCAGGCTTCTTTTTCTTCTTTGGACTTTATATGGCGATTGGCATCTAACTTTCATAATAAGATGAATTACCACCACCGACCTCCGTTCACCTTTCAATCACCCACGTGGATATACAGTTGAAGTGGGAAGTTTACACCTTAGCCAAATACATTTAAACTCAGTTTTCATAATTCCAGATGTTTAATCCTAGTAAAAACTCTGTCTTAGGTCAAAACGTTTGGTTTTTCAGAGTCAGTAGAAAGGCTTCTTTAGTGTCCTACGTTTTCATTACTGTGACCTTAATTGCCTACCGTCTGTAAGCTGTTAGTGTCTTAACGACCGTTCCACAGGTGCATGTTCATTAATTGTTTATGGTTCATTTAACAAGCAGGGAAACAGTGTTTAAACCCTTTACAATGAAGATCTGTGAAGTTATTTGGATTTTTATGAATTATCTTTGAAAGACAGGGTCCTGAAAAAGGGACTTTCCTTTTTTTGTTGCTGAGTTTATATGATAACATGAAAACCATGCTGAATGATAACATGAACACCATGCTGAACGATAACATGAACACCATGCTGAATGATGACATGAACACCATGCTGAATGATGACATGAAAACCATGCTGAATGATGACATGAACACCATGCTGAATGATAACATGAAAACCATGCTGAATGATGACATGAACACCATGCTGAATGATAACATGAAAACCATGCTGAATGATGACATGAACACCATGCTGAATGATGACATGAACACCATGCTGAATGATACCATGAACACCATGCTGAATGATGACATGAACACCATGCTGAATGATACCATGAACACCATGCTGAATGATGACATGAACACCATGCTGAATGATGACATGAAAACCATGCTGAATGATAACATGAACACCATGCTGAATGATAACATGAACACCATGCTGAATGATGACATGAACACCATGCTGAATGATGACATGAAAACCATGCTGAATGATACCATGAACACCATGCTGAATGATGACATGAACACCATGCTGAATGATGACATGAAAACCATGCTGAATGATAACATGAACACCATGCTGAATGATAACATGCTGAATGATGACATGAACACCATGCTGAATGATACCATGAAAACCATGCTGAATGATAACATGAACACCATGCTGAATGATGACATGAACACCATGCTGAATGATGACATGAACACCATGCTGAATGATAACATGAACACCATGCTGAATGATGACATGAAAACCATGCTGAATGATAACATGAACACCATGCTGAATGATGACATGAACACCATGCTGAATGATGACATGAAAACCATGCTGAATGATACCATGCTGAATGATAACATGAACACCATGCTGAATGATGACATGAAAACCATGCTGAATGATGACATGAACACCATGCTGAATGATGACATGAACACCATGCTGAATGATGACATGAACACCATGCTGAATGATGACATGAAAACCATGCTGAATGATGACATGAACACCATGCTGAATGATAACATGAAAACCATGCTGAATGATGACATGAACACCATGCTGAATGATAACATGAAAACCATGCTGAATGATGACATGAACACCATGCTGAATGATGACATGAACACCATGCTGAATGATAACATGAAAACCATGCTGAATGATAACATGAACACCATGCTGAATGATGACATGAACACCATGCTGAATGATGACATGAACACCATGCTGAATGATACCATGAACACCATGCTGAATGATGACATGCTGAATGATGACATGAACACCATGCTGAATGATGACATGAACACCATGCTGAATGATAACATGAACACCATGCTGAATGATGACATGAACACCATGCTGAATGATACCATGAACACCATGCTGAATGATGACATGCTGAATGATGACATGAACACCATGCTGAATGATAACATGAACACCATGCTGAATGATGACATGAACACCATGCTGAATGATGACATGCTGAATGATAACATGAACACCATGCTGAATGATAACATGAAAACCATGCTGAATGATGACATGAAAACCATGCTGAATGATGACATGAACACCATGCTGAATGATGACATGAACACCATGCTGAATGATAACATGAAAACCATGCTGAATGATACCATGAACACCATGCTGAATGATAACATGAAAACCATGCTGAATGATAACATGAACACCATGCTGAATGTTGGTCTAAAATTCTGATCAGGTTATGTTGATGTGAAGAGGAAATTCTGTCAAGGGCTTTCATCATTCTTTCTTTCCTCACAGCTCTTTGTGACTGAAGGGTTAATCATGTCTGAATTTCTGAATCTGATCCATTTCCAGGGAGATACTAGTTACTGTCCAATTCACTGTGGAACTCAGACTAGTGTGGCCCAAATGGCAGTGGCATCCTATTTATTCCCTTATGGTACATTACTTTAGACTACGGCCCATAGGTGTCTGGTCCCCTGGTCTCTGCTCCCCTGGTCTCTGGTCCCCTGGTCTCTGCTCCCCTGGTCTCTGGTCCCCTGGTCTCTGCTCCCCTAGTCTCTGGTCCCCTGGTCTCTGGTCCCCTGGTCTCTGGTCCCCTGGTCCCCTGGTGTCTGGTCCCCTGGTGTCTGGTCCCCTGGTCTCTGGTCCCCTGGTCTGGTCCCTTGGTGTCTGGTCCCCTAATCTCTGGTCCCCTGGTCTCTGGTCCCCTGGTCTCTGCTCCTCTGGTCCCCTGGTCCCCTGGTCTCTGCTCCTCTGGTCCCCTGGTGTCTGGTCCCCTGGTGTCTGGTCCCCTGGTCTCTGCTCCTCTGGTCCCCTGGTGTCTGGTCCCCTGGTGTCTGGTCCCCTGGTCTCTAGTCTCTGCTCCTCTGGTCCCCTGGTCTCTGGTCCCCTGGTCTCTGGTCTCTGCTCCTCTGGTCCCCTGGTCTGGTCCCTTGGTGTCTGGTCCCCTGGTGTCTGGTCCCCTGGTCACTGGTCCCCTGGTCTCTGCTCCCCTGGTCCCCTGGTCTCTGCTCCCCTGGTCTCTGCTCCCCTGGTCTCTGGTCTCTGCTCCCCTGGTCCCCTGGTCTCTGCTCCTCTGGTCCCCTGGTCTGGTCCCTTGGTGTCTGGTCCCCTGGTGTCTGCTCCCCTGGTCTCTGCTCCCCTGGTCTCTGGTCTCTGCTCCCCTGGTCCCCTGGTCTCTGCTTCCCTGGTCTCTGGTCCTCTGGTCTCTGCTCCCCTGGTCCCCTGGTGTCTGGTCCCCTGGTCTCTGCTCCCCTGGTCTCTGCTCCCCTGGTCTCTGCTCCCCTGGTCTCTGCTCCCCTGGTCTCTGGTCTCTGCTCCCCTGGTCTCTGCTCCCCTGGTCTCTGGTCTCTGCTCCTCTGGTCCCCTGGTGTCTGGTCCCCTGGTCTCTGGTCTCTGCTCCTCTGGTCCCCTGGTCTCTGCTCCCCTTGTCTCTGCTCCCCTTGTCCCTGGTCCCCTGGTCTCTGGTCCTCTGGTCCCCTGGTCCCCTGGTCTCTGGTCCCCTGGTCTCTGCTCCCCTGGTCTCTGCTCCCCTGGTCTCTGCTCCCCTGGTCTCTGGTCCCCTGGTCTCTGGTCCCCTGGTCCCCTGGTCTCTGGTCCCCTGGTCTCTGGTCCTCTGGTCCCCTGGTCTCTGGTCCCCTTGTCTCTGGTCCCCTGGTCTCTGGTCCCCTGGTCCCCTGGTCTCTGGTCCCCTGGTCTCTAGTCCCCTGGTCTCTAGTCCCCTGGTTTCTAGTCCCCTGGTCTCTGGTCCCCTGGTCTCTAGTCCCCTGGTCTCTGCTCCCCTGGTGTCTGCTCCCCTGGTATCTAGTCCCCTGGTCCCCTGGTCTCTGGTCCCCTGGTCTCTGCTCCCCTGGTCTCTGGTCCCCTGGTCTCTGGTTCCCTGGTGTCTGCTACCCTGGTCTCTGGTCCCCTGGTCAGAAGTATTGTACGGTGAGGGAACAGGGTGCCACTTGGGACACTGTCTGCATGTCTGATTCAGATCCATCTCCAGCAGCCTGGTCTCATAGATTAGACGTAACATAGTAAACATAAATATACGCTAAATTAGTATGATATGTTACATAAGACCGATGGTTACTTAACGCAAACATCTAGTTTGAAACTCCTCACGAATAACTTTAGCATTTTAGTTAATTAGAAACTTTTCAACTACTTACACATTTTTTTGTTTGTTGCTACTTTGCAACTACTTAGCATGTTAGCTAACCTTTTCCCCTAACCTTTTCCCCTAATGTAATACGAAATGGGTGATGGACATCCACAATTTAATACATACCATACGAAATGAAACATATCAAACTATCATAATGTAACATATCGTATTTACATACAGAATAATACGAAATGCTTTGAGACCAGGTTTCTTCCAGGGAGCTAGTAGTTATTGTCCAAATGGAAGTGACATGTAACTCCTGACTCATTCGAAGTATTATTCCTCTGTCTTCACAGCGTTCACACAGTCAGACACAATCCTGGAGGTGCTACACTTTGGAGAAGGAGGTCTCTTACAGGTAAACCACAGTTCATCTCTTTAACCAGTTAACCTTTTTGTGAAAACACTTCCTGGCTCAGTAAAGCTGTCTGTTATTGTGTAGTAGGTTGACTAGTTGGTATAGAAACAGAGCCAGGGCTGCCTCCCAAAGGAACCCTATCCTTTGGCTGCCTACCTAGACTCCTAGGCTCCGGCCAAACGCAACACCACGTTCGTTTTTTTCTCATCAATGAGTCTGGATCTGAGTGCGTCTCCGTTCCTCCACCGAATGCGGACACATTCAGGGCCGTCTGATTGGTCCAGAAACCGATGGGTTGGGCCAGAGCCAGAACACATGTGGGTAAAGCGGTGGTTTGAAAATGTGTCATTGGCTTTGATACTCTGATTGGTTAGAGACGAACCAATCACTGATGACACTCGTCACCACAAACTACTTGGATGATGGCAGTCTCAGACTGGAACAATTCTTTGGACCAGAGCACTATGGGCACTACATAGGGAATAGGGTGCAATTTGGGACTAGCTGTATTTCCCATTTCTTCTATCCTGGTGGCATGGGGTGCGTCCCAAATGGCATCCTATGCTCTATATAGTACGCTACTTTTGACCAGAGAGTTCTGGGCACTATATAGAGAATAGGGTGCCATTTGGGACATAGGCATGGCTTAATTTTGACCAACAGAAAGAAGCACTGATAGATAGTAGATCACACTGGATTTAGTTCACTTGGCAGCTTCCTGCACACTCCCCACTCATTCATACAGAAGGATACTCACTTTCACAGATGAATGTATACTGACTCAGAGAGATGCCCTGCCAGTGGGGAATACTGCTGATATTACAGGCTCTAAAGATGTTTTTACGTTCATACAGTCTATGTTCACTGACATTAACTTGTGTTTCGTACAGTACTGTTTCACACCCCTCACACTAAAATATATCTTCCTTGTCATAATACATTCTCCTGATAAAAAAAAACTTTACAAAAACTTGTTTTGCATTTTTAACACAAACTTTTTCAGAAGTTTTACTAAAACATATCATGGTTGTTTTCTTCTCTTTGCAGACAGAGTTTGACTGTGATCTAAGTTTATATAATCGAAAAAGGTAAGTTGTCTATTTTTGGCTTCTTCAAATTAAATGTCCTGCCCCACCCCCCCTACATTATCCAGATGGAAAAACAAACAGACAGATCTCTGCATGTGCTTCACATTAGGAAGGCCAGTGCTTGTTACTGGAGTTGTGAATCTGCAATTAGATCAATTACCTGATGCACAGACAGCCTTTACGAAAAAACATATTGCAGTTTTGTAACTGCAGTAACTGAATACTGGTGCACATAACTGAATCCTGGTGCACATAACTGAATACTGGTGCACATAACTGAATCCTGGTGCACATAACTGAATACTGGTGCACATAACTGAATCCTGGTGCACATAACTGAATCCTGGTGCACATAACTGAATCCTGGTGCACATAACTGAATCCTGGTGCACATAACTGAATCCTGGTGCACATAACTGAATCCTGGTGCTTTAAAACCTTCAGCTTTAATTTGAGGATGTTTTCATCCATATCGTGTGAAACGTTTAGAAATTACAGCACTTTTTGTAGGGAGATGTGCCCCCATTTTTAGGGAACCAAACACATTCGCATATGTGTAGTTAAAGGGAAGTATTTGGTCCCATATTCACAGCATGGAATGACTACATCAAGCTTGTGACTCTACACACATTTGTTGGAAGCATTTTCTGTTTGTTTTGGTTGTTTCAGATTATTTTGTGCCCAGTAGAAATTCATGGTAAATAGTGTATTGTGTCATTTTGGAGTCACTTTTATTGTAAATAAGAACACAATATGTTTGTTTAACACTTCTACATTCATGTGGACACTACCGTGATTATTTTATTTTATTTCACCTTTATTTAACCAGGTAGGCTAGTTGAGAACAAGTTCTCATTTACAACTGCGACCTGGCCAAGATAAAGCATAGCAGTGTGACACAAACAACAACAGAGTTACACATGGAGTAAACAAACATACAGTCAATAACACAATAGAAGAAAAAAAAGTCTATATACAATGTGTGCAAATGAGGTAAGGCAATAAATAGGCCATAGTGGCGAAATAATTACAATTTAGCAATTTAAACACTGGAGTGATAGATGTGCAGAAGACGAATGTGCAAGTAGAGATACTGGGTTGCAAAGGAGCAAATAAATAAATAACAGTATGGGGATGAGGTAGTTGGACTATTTACAGATGGGCTGTGTACAGGTGCAGTGATCTGTGAGCTGCTCTTGACAGCTGGTGCTTAAAATTAGTGAGGGAGATATGAGTCTCCAGCTTCAGTGATTTTTGCAGTTCGTTCCAGTCATTGGCAGCAGAGAACTGGAAGGAAAGGTGTCCAAAGGAGGAATTGGCTTTGGGGGTGACCAGTGAAATATACCTGCTGGAGCGGGTGCTACGAGTGGGTGCTGCTATGGTGACCAGTGAGCTGAGATAAGGCAGGGCTTTACCTAGCAAAGACTTATGGATGACCTGAAACCAGTGGGTTTGGCGACGAATATGAAGCGAGGCCCAGCCAACAAGAGCATACAGGTTGCAGTGGTGGGCAGTATATGGGGCATTGTTGACAAAATGCATGGCACTGTGATAGACTGCATCCAATTTGCTGAGTAGAGTGTTGGAAGCCATTTTGTAAATGACATCGCCAAAGTCAAGGATCAGCAGGATAGTATTGCCTCGTATGTATGAGTGAAGGATGCTTTGTTGCAAAATAAGAAGCTGATTCTAGATTTAATTTTGGATTGGAGATGCTTAATGTGAGTCTGGAAGGAGAGTTGACAGTCTAACCAGACACCTAGGTATTTGTAGTTGTCCACATATTGTAACTCAGAACCGTCCAGAGTAGTGATGCTGGATGGGCGGCCAGGTTCGTGCATTTAGTTTTATTTGCATTTTATTTGCATTTGAGAGCAGTTGGAGGCCACGGAAACAGAGTTGTATGGCATTGAAGCTTGTTTGGAAGCTTGTTAACACAGTGTCCAAAGAAGGGCCAGAAGTATACAGAATGGTGTTGTCTGCATAGAGGTGGATCAGAGAATCACCAGCAGCAAGAGCAACATCATTGATGTATACAGAGAAGAGAGTCGGCCCAAGAATTGAACCCTGTGGTACCCCCATAGAGACTGCCAGAGGTCCGGACTACAGGCCCTCCGATTTGACACACTGAACTCTGTCAGAGAAGTAGTTGGTGAACCAGGCGAGGCAGTCATTTGAGAAGCCAAGGCTGTTGAGTCTGCTGATTAAGAATGTGGTGATTGACAGAGTTGAATGCCTTGGCCAGGTCGATGACTACAGCTGCACATTATTGCCTCTTATCAATGGTAGTTATGATGTCGTTAGTTTAGGACCTTGAGCGTGGCTGAGGTGCACCCATGACCAGCTCGGAAACCCGATTGCGTAGCGGAGAAGGTACGGTGGGATTGGAAATGGTCGCTGATCTGTTTGTTAACTTGGCTTTTGAATACCTTAGAAAGGCAGGGTTGGATAGATATAGGTCTGTAACAGTTTGGGTCTAGAGTGTCTCCCCCTTTTGAAGAGGGGGACGACCGCGGCAGCTTTCCAATCTTTGGGGATCTCAGACGATACGAAAGAGAGGTTGAACAGGCTAGTAATATGGGTTGCAACAATTTCGGCTGATCATTTTAGAAAGAGAGGGTCCAGATTGTCTAGCCCAGCTGATTTGTAGGGGTCCAGATTTTGCTGCTCTTTCAGAACATCAGCTATCTGGATTTGGGGGGTGCAGGGCTGTTGACCAGGGTAGGGGTGGCCCGGTGGAAAGCATGGCCAACTTGTAAAAAAAAATGCTTATTGAAATGTTCAATTATTGTGGAGCCTCAGTGCAGTGGGCAGCTGGGAGGAGGTGCTTTTATTCTCCGTGGACTTTAGTGTCCCAGAGCTTTTTGGAGTTTGTGCTGCAGGATGCACATTTCTGTTTGAAAAAGCTAGCCTTTGCTTTCCTAACTGCCTGTGTATATTGGTTCCTAACCTCCCTAACCTTCGTAACCTCCCTGAAAAGTTGCATATCATAATAACACACAGAAATATGAGCCTTAGGTCATTAATATGGTCGAATCCGGAAACTATCATTTCAAAAACAAAATGTTTATTCTTTCAGTGAAATACGGAACTGTTCCGTATTTTATCTAACGGGTGACACCCCTAAGTCTAAATATTGCTGTTACATTGCACAACCTTCAATGTTATGTCATAATTACGTAAAATTCGGACAAATTCGTTCGCAATGAGCCAGGCGGCCCAAACTGTTGCTTATACCCTGACTCTGCGTGTAATGAACGCAAGAAAAGTGACACAATTTCACCTGGTTAATATTGCCTGCTAACCTTTCATTTAGCTAAATATGCAGGTTAAAAAATATATACTATGTATTGATTTTAAGAAAGGCATTGATGTTTATGGTTAGGTACACTTTGGGGCAACGACAGTCCTTTTTTGCAAATGCGCACTGCATCGATTATATGCAACGCAGGACACGCTTGATAAACTAGTAATATCATCAACCATGTGTAACTAGTGATTATGATTGATAGATTTTTTAAAAATAAGATAAGTTTAATGCTAGCTAGCAACTTACCTTGGCTTCTTACTGCATTCGCATAACAGGCAGGTGGTTAGAGCATTGGGATAGTTAACTGAAAGGTTGCAGGATTGAATCCCCGAGCTGACAAGGTAAACATCTGTCGTTCTGCCCCTGAACAAGGCAGTTAACCCACCGTTCCTAGGCCGTCATTGAAAATAAGAATGTGTTCTTAACTGACTTGCCTCGTTAAATAAAGTTGTAAAAAATATATATATATTTTTTAAATCGGCAAAATCGGCGTCCAAAAAATACAGATTTCCGATTGTTATGAATAATTGAAATCGATTAATCGGTTGACCTCTAGCATGCTTATGTAAGATTGTGAGGAAGGCACTTTTTAAAGAATAACCAGGCATCTTCTACTGACTGAATGAGGTCAATATCCTTCCAGGATACCCGGGCCAGGTCGATTAGAAAGGCCTGCTCGCTGAAGTGTTTTAGGGAGCGTTTGACAGTGATGAGGGGTGGTCGTTTGACCGCGGACCCATTACGGATGCAGGCAATGAGGTTGAGATCCTGGTTGAAGACAGCAGAGGTGTATTTAGAGGGCAGGTTGGTTAGGATGATCTCTATGAGGGTGCCTGTGTTTATGGATTTGGGGTTGTACCTGGTGGCTTCATTGATAATTTGTGTGAGATTGAGAGCATCAGGTTTAGATTGTAGGATGGCTGGGGTGTTAAGCATGTCCCAATGTAGGTCACCTAAAAGCACGAGCTCTGAAGATAGCTGGGGGGCAAGCAATTCAACGGTGGCCAGGGCACAGCTGGGGGCAGAGGGTGGTCTATAGCAAGCAGCAACGGTAAGAGACTTGTTTCTGGAGAGGTGGATTTAAAAAAAATAGAAGCTCAAATTGTTTGGGGACAGACCTGGATAGTAAGACAGAACTCTGCAGGCTATCTCTGCAGTAGATTGCAACTCTGCCCCCTGTGGCAGTTATATCTTGTCGGAAAATGTTATAGTTAGGGATGGAAATGTCAGGGTTTTTGGAGGCCTTCCTATGCCAGGATTCAGACACGGCTAGGACATCCGGGTTGGCAGTATTTTATTCACTGCACAAACTTTAGGGCGGAGGCATCTAATGTTAACATGCTTGAAACCAAGGCTTTTTACGGTTACAGAAGTCAACAAATGAGAGCGCCTGGTGAATGGGAGTGGAGCTAGGCACTGCAGGGCCGGATTAACCTCTACATCACCAGAGGAACAGAGGAGGAGTAGGATGAGGGTACGGCTAAAGGCTATAAGAACTGGTTGTCTAGTACGTTTGGAACAGGGAGTAAAAGAAGCAGATTTCTGGGCGTGGTAGAATAGATTCAATGCATAATGTACAAACAAAGGTATGGTAGGATGTGAATACAGTGGAGGTAAACCTTGACAATGAGTGACGATGAGCAAGGTATTGTCTCTAGAGACATCAATTAAACCAGATGAGGTCACCGCATGTGTGGGAGGTGGGACAAGAGGGTTAGCTGAGGCATATTGAGCAGGGCTGGAGAGCTCTACAGACAATAATCACTAACCAAAACAGCTATGGACAAGGCATATTGACATTAGGGTGTGGCATGCATAGCTGAGTGATCATAGGGTCCAATGAGTAGCTGGATGGGCTGGAGACACGGCAATTCAGACAGCTAGCGGGCCGGGGCTAGCACAAGGGCCTTAGAGTGACGTCGTGACGGAAGTTACGTCGGCAGACTAGTTATGATGGATCAGCAGGGGTTCGTGTAGTAAAAGGGTCCAGGCCAATTGGTAAAATAGGTATTGTAGCCCAAGGAGTGGCTGATGGACCTCTTCAGCTTGCTGGGAAATGGGCCTAGCATAGGCTAGCTCCAGGCTAATTGGTGCTTTCTCCGGGACAAGGACATTAGCCAGGATAAGCCAATCGGATAGCTAGCTGCGATGATCCAGGTGAAGAGGTTCAGAGCTTGCGGTAGGAATCCAGAGAAAAAGGAGTCCGATAAGCTCTGGGTTGAATCACGCTGTGCAGACTGGCAGGAGTTGTCTGGGCTAAAGTTTAGCTGATGCCCGCTAGCAGTGGCTAGTTAGCTGGCTAGCTACTGTTGGGGGTTCCGGTGCTAAGTAAAGAAAATAGCAGATCCATACCACATGGGGTGAGGCGGATTGCAGGAGAGTATGTTGAAGTTGGGGTTAAAAAAATAAAAAAAATATATTTGAAGAAAAAAAAAAATACAAAGATATATTCATGGGGCAAGACGAAGACAAAAGACGCCTGACTGCTATGCCATCTTGGAGAGGAACGTATTGAATGAGTTCCCACATATGCTGAGCACATGTTGGCTGCTTTTCCTTCACTCTGCGGTCCAGCTCATCCCAAACCATCTCAATTGGTTTGAGGTCGGGTGATTGTGGAGGCCAGGTCATCTGATACAGCACTCCATCACTCTCCTTGGTCAAATAGCCCTTACACAGCCTGGAGGTGTGTTTAGAGTCAATTGGACCATTTCCATATATGGCTCTGTGCCATTCATTGGAAACTGGACTGTGTTTACAGCATGAGTGGTCATGAGTAGTTGTGCTTGTTTTGAGATCAAAGTGAGAGCTACATGTAGCCATGTGTGCTCGTTTGTTCTTATCCGTTGCTAGTTAGTGAGTTATTAGCCCAGTTATGGATCATTTGTAGTCAGCAATGGGGGAAGTGGTTGTTTAAAACACGAGCACATTCTCTAGGCGTCCCTGACTCGCCTCCTCTAGGCGTCCCTGACTCGCCTCCTCTAGGCGTCCCTGACTCGCCTCCTCTAGGCGACCCTGACTCGTCCCTGACTCGCCTCCTCTAGGCGTCCCTGACTCGTCCCTGACTCGTCCCTGATTCTCTAGGCGTCCCTGACTCGCCTCCTCTAGGCGTCCCTGACTCGCCTCCTCTAGGCGTCCCTGACTCGCCTCCTCTAGGCGTCCCTGACTCGCCTCCTCTAGGCGTCCCTGACTCGTCCCTGACTCGCCTCCTCTAGGAGTCCCTGACTCGTCCCTGACTCGCCTCCTCTAAGGCGTCCCTGACTCGTCCCTGACTCGCCTCCTCTAGGCGTCCCTGACTCGTCCCTGACTCGCCTCCTCTAGGCGTCCCTGACTCGTCCCTGACTCGCCTCCTCTAGGCGTCCCTGACTCGTCCCTGACTCGCCTCCTCTAGGCATCCCTGACTCGTCCCTGACTCGCCTCCTCTAGGCGTCCCTGACTCGTACCTGACTCGCCTCCTCTAGGCGTCCCTGACTCGCCTCCTCTAGGCGTCCCTGACTCGCCTCCTCTAGGCGTCCCTGACTCGCCTCCTCTAGGCGTCCCTGACTCGCCTCCTCTAGGCGTCCCTGACTCGTCCCTGACTCGCCTCCTCTAGGCGTCCCTGACTCGCCTCCTCTAGGCGTCCCTGACTCGCCTCCTCTAGGCGTCCCTGACTCGCCTCCTCTAGGCGTCCCTGACTCGCCTCCTCGTCCCTGACTCGCCTCCTCGTCCCTGACTCGCCTCCTCGTCCCTGACTCGCCTCCTTTAGGCGTCCCTGACTCGCCTCCTCGTCCCTGACTCGCCTCCTCGTCCCTGACTCGCCTCCTCTAGGCGTCCCTGACTCGCCTCCTCTAGGCGTCCCTGACTCGCCTCCGGGCACCGGAGTCGGTGATGTCGGTTAAGACAGCCCTCCGCTGATTCAGAACGGTTGAGTTGAATGCGGAAGACACATTTCAACTGACTAGGTATACCCTTTCCTCTAAACATGCCCAACTCACCTCGTCATCACAGAGAAGGACAGGGGAGCCTGTCCTATAATGAATCACTGACACAGAGAAGGACGGGGACACCTGTCATATAATGAATCACTGACACAGAGGACAGGGACACCTGTCCTATAATGAATCACTGACACAGAGAGGGACAGTAATGTCAGCATGACATTGCTATTCTCCGTTATGTCAGCATGTCATTGCTATTCTCCGTTATGTCAGCAGGTCATTGCTATTCTCCGTTATGTCAGCATGTCATTGCTATTCTCCGTTATGTCAGCATGTCATTGCTATTCTCCGTTATGTCAGCATGTCATTGCTATTCTCCGTTATGTCAGCATGTCATTGCTATTCTCCGTTATGTCATTGCTATTCTCCGTTATGTCAGCATGACATTGCTATTCTCCGTTATGTCAGCATGTCATTTCTATTCTCCGTTATGTCAGCATGACATTGCTATTCTCCGTTATGTCAGCATGACATTGCTATTCTCCGTTATGTCAGCATGACATTGCTATTCTCCGTTATGTCATTGCTATTCTCCGTTATGTCAGTATGTCATTTCTATTCTCCGTTATGTCATTGCTATTCTCCGTAATGTCAGCATGTCATTTCTATTCTCCGTTATGTCAGCATGTCATTGCTATTCTCCGTTATGTCAGCATGTCATTGCTATTCTCCGTTATGTCAGCATGTCATTGCTATTCTCCGTTATGTCAGCATGTCATTGCTATTCTCCGTTATGTCAGCATGACATTGCTATTCTCCGTTATGTCAGCATGTCATTGCTATTCTCCGTTATGTCATTGCTATTCTCCGTTATGTCAGCATGACATTGCTATTCTCCGTTATGTCATTGCTATTCTCCGTTATGTCAGCATGACATTGCTATTCTCCGTTATGTCAGCATGTCATTGCTATTCTCCGTTATGTCAGCATGACATTGCTATTCTCCGTTATGTCAGTATGTCATTGCTATTCTCCGTTATGTCATTGCTATTCTCCGTTATGTCAGCATGTCATTGCTATTCTCCGTTATGTCAGCATGTCATTGCTATTCTCCGTTATGTCAGCATGTCATTGCTATTCTCCGTTATGTCAGCATGTCATTGCTATTCTCCGTTATGTCAGCATGTCATTGCTATTCTCCATTATGTCAGCATGACATTGCTATTCTCCGTTATGTCAGCATGTCATTGCTATTCTCCGTTATGTCAGCATGTCATTGCTATTCTCCGTTATGTCAGCATGACATTGCTATTCTCCGTTATGTCAGCATGACATTGCTATTCTCCGTTATGTCAGTATGTCATTGCTATTCTCCGTTATGTCATTGCTATTCTCCGTTATGTCAGCATGTCATTGCTATTCTCCGTTATGTCAGCATGTCATTGCTATTCTCCGTTATGTCAGCATGTCATTGCTATTCTCCGTTATGTCAGCATGTCATTGCTATTCTCCGTTATGTCAGCATGTCATTGCTATTCTCCATTATGTCAGCATGACATTGCTATTCTCCGTTATGTCAGCATGACATTGCTATTCTCCGTTATGACATTGCTATTCTCCGTTATGTCAGCATGTCATTGCTATTCTCCGTTATGTCAGCATGTCATTGCTATTCTCCGTTATGTCAGCATGACATTGCTATTCTCCGTTATGTCAGCATGACATGTTGTTTTGATGATGATAATAATAATGTCAACCTTTTTAATTAATAGGGTTATTTGCTCTTTCCTTTTCCTCTCTAGGCCTGTGGGGATGCCAACAATGGAAAAGATTTACTTGAATAATCCCAGGTCAGAAGAAATTGGTTTGATATCAATATCAGCAACAACAGCACATTTTCATCCATCCTATTTCCAGAATGGGGTAAGTATTAGGCCTTTGGGTTTTTTTCCCATTTTTTTCTCACCTTTATTTAACCAGGTAGGCTAGTTGAGAACACCTTTATTTAACCAGGTAGGCTAGTTGAGAACACCTTTATTTAACCAGGTAGGCTAGTTGAGAACACCTTTATTTAACCAGGTAGGCTAGTTGAGAACACCTTTATTTAACCAGGTAGGCTAGTTGAGAACACCTTTATTTAACCAGGTAGGCTAGTTGAGAACACCTTTATTTAACCAGGTAGGCTAGTTGAGAACACCTTTATTTAACCAGGTAGGCTAGTTGAGAACACCTTTATTTAACCAGGTAGGCTAGTTGAGAACACCTTTATTTAACCAGGTAGGCTAGTTGAGAACACCTTTATTTAACCAGGTAGGCTAGTTGAGAACACCTTTATTTAACCAGGTAGGCTAGTTGAGAACACCTTTATTTAACCAGGTAGGCTAGTTGAGAACACCTTTATTTAACCAGGTAGGCTAGTTGAGAACACCTTTATTTAACCAGGTAGGCTAGTTGAGAACACCTTTATTTAACCAGGTAGGCTAGTTGAGAACACCTTTATTTAACCAGGTAGGCTAGTTGAGAACACCTTTATTTAACCAGGTAGGCTAGTTGAGAACACCTTTATTTAACCAGGTAGGCTAGTTGAGAACACCTTTATTTAACCAGGTAGGCCAGTTGAGAACACCTTTATTTAACCAGGTAGGTCAGTTGAGAACACCTTTATTTAACCAGGTAGGCTAGTTGAGAACACCTTTATTTAACCAGGTAGGCCAGTTGAGAACACCTTTATTTAACCAGGTAGGCTAGTTGAGAACACCTTTATTTAACCAGGTAGGCCAGTTGAGAACACCTTTATTTAACCAGGTAGGCTAGTTGAGAACACCTTTATTTAACCAGGTCGGCCAGTTGAGAACACCTTAATTTAACCAGGTAGGCTAGTTGAGAACACCTTTATTTAACCAGGTAGGCTAGTTGAGAACACCTTTATTTAACCAGGTAGGCCAGTTGAGAACAACTTAATTTAACCAGGTAGGCTAGTTGAGAACACCTTTATTTAACCAGGTAGGCTAGTTGAGAACACCTTTATTTAACCAGGTAGGCTAGTTGAGAACACCTTTATTTAACCAGGTAGGCTAGTTGAGAACAAGTTCTCATTTACAACTGCGACCTGGCCAAGATAAAGCATAGCAGTGTGAACAGACAACACAGAGTTACACATAGAGTAAACAATTAACAAGTCAATAACACAGTAGAAAAAAAGGAGAGTCTATATACAATGTGTGCAAAAGGCATGAGGAGGTAGGCGAATAATTACAATTTTGCAGATTAACACTGGAGTGATAAATGATCAGATGGTCATGTACAGGTAGAGATTTTGGTGTGCAAAAGAGCAGAAAAGTAAATCAATAAAACAGTATGGGGATGAGGTAGGTGAAAATGTGTGGGCTATTTACCAATAGACTATGTACAGCTGCAGCGATCGGTTAGCTGCTCAGATAGCAGATGTTTGAAGTTGGTGAGGGAGATAAAAGTCTCCAACTTCAGCAATTTTTGCAATTCGTTCCAGTCAAAGGCAGCAGAGAACTGGAACGAAAGGCGGCCGAATGAGGTGTTTGCTTTAGGGATGATCAGTGAGATACACCTGCTGGAGCGCGTGCTACGGATGGGTGTTGCCATCGTGACCAGTGAACAGGACCAGTGAACAGGACCAGTGTACAGGACCAGTCAACAGTTGGGACACACCTACTGATTTCTTTATCTGCACCATTTTGTACATTGTAGAATAATAGAGAAGACATCACACTAAATAAATCACAGACAGTGTTACCAGCAAAGCACCCCCCACACCACCACCTCCATGCTTCACGGTGGGAACAACACATGTGGAGATAATCTGTTTGCCTACTCAGCGTCTCACAAAGACACAGCAGTTGGAACCAAAAATTTGGACTCATCTGACCAAAGGACACATTTCCACCGGTCCAATGTCCATTGTTTGTGTTTTTTGTGGTTCCCAAACGTTTTATAGTCCCGTACCCCTTCAAACATTCAACCTCCAGCTGCAGTACCCCCTCTAGCACCAGGGTCAGCTGTACCCCCTCTAGCACCAGGGTCAGCTGTATCCCCTCTAGCACCAGGGTCAGCTGTACCCCCTCTAGCACCAGGGTCAGCTGTACCCCCTCTAGCACCAGGGACAGCTGTCCCCCCTCTAGCACCAGGGTCAGCTGTACCCCCTCTAAGCACCAGGGTCAGCTGTACCCCCTCTAGCCCCAGGGTCAGCTGTACCCCCTCTAGCACCAGGGTCAGCTGTACCCCCTCTAGCACCAGGGTCAGCTGTACCCCCTCTAGCACCAGGGTCAGCTGTACCCCCTCTAGCACCAGGGTCAGCTGTACCCCCTCTAGCACCAGGGTCAGCTGTACCCCCTCTAGCACCAGGGTCAGCTGTACCCCCTCTAGCACCAGGGTCAGCTGTACCCCCTCTAAGCACCAGGGTCAGCTGTACCCCCTCTAAGCACCAGGGTCAGCTGTACCCCCTCTAAGCACCAGGGTCGCACTCTCAAATGTTGTTTTTCGCCATCGTTGTAAGCCTGCCACACACACTATACAACACATTTATTAAACATAAGAATGAGTGTGAGTTTTTGTCACAACCCGGCTCATGGGAAGTGACAAAGAGCTCTTCTAGGACCAGGGCACAAATAATAATAATAAATGATTTAGCTCTTTATTTAACCATCTTACATATTGTTAAAAGATTTTATGAAGGTTTAAGATAAATAATTAAATAATTCTACCCGGAAACTTAAACTTAACGAGATTTAGAGGTTATGTAGCATGGAGTAATTAAAGCTGATAAACATCTGTTCAACTAGGTTGGACTGGGGAAGAGAGGAATGTATGTGTGTGCCGAAAGAAAACAAAGAGGCGCATTAACCTATGTTTGAACCGACCCGGCTGTAACTCTGGGGAGATAAGGTAGGACAGGGAGAGGTTTCTCCAGCCTTATCTGGGGGGGACTGGAACTGTGAGCTGAGTGGTAATAAACTGTGGTGAGACTTCAGGAGAAAATCCTAATGTTAGTGTGTATGTATGTGCGAATGTTAAGAGAATGTTATGAAGGGAACATCTTTGTATATGCACGGGAAAGAAAACAAAAAGAGGCGCATTAACCTATGTTTGAACCGACCCGGCTGTATATGCACGGGAACGCTCTCATGAATCAACCTTATTGACTATCGTAGCTGGGCCTCTGTCTGTTTAATTTAATCAGTATCTTACAAATCCTGAATAGCAGACTGAGTAGTTTAATTGAATTGGTTTATGAACATTGAGAACAAAATTCTCTTATCACATATAAAACCTTATTTGCTCATCAAAAAATTGTGAATAACTCACCACAGGTTAATGAGAAGGGTGTGCTTGAAAGGATGCACATAACTCTGCAATGTTGGGTTGTATTGGATAGAGTCTCAGTCTTAAATCAATTTCCACACACAGTCTGTGTCTGTATTTAGTTTTCATGCCAGTGATGGTTGAGATTCCACTCTCACATAGGTACGTGGTTGCAAAGGGCATCAGTGTCTTAACAGCACGATTTGCCAAGGCAGGATACTCTGAGTGCAGCCCAATCCAGAAATCTGGCAGTGGCTTCTGATTAAATTACATTTTCACAGAACCGCTTGTTGCAATTTCAATAAGGCTCTCTTGTTCAGATATCGGTAAATGGACTGGAGGCAGGGCATGAAATGGATAATGAATCCAGTTGTTTGTGTCATCTGTTTTGGGAAAGTACCTGCGTAATTGCGCACCCAACTCACTCAGGTGCTTCGCTATATCACATTTGACATTGTCAGTAAGCTTGAGTTCATTTGCACACAAAAATCATACAATGATGGAAAGACCTGTGTGTTGTCCTTGATAATGCAGACAGAGAAGAGCTCCAACCTGTGTGTTGTCCTTGTTAATGCAGACAGAGAAGAGCTCCAACCTGTGTGTTGTCCTTGTTAATGCAGACAGAGAAGAGCTCCAACCTGTGTGTTGTTCTTGTGAATGCAGACAGAGAAGAGCTCCAACCTGTGTGTTGTCCTTGTTAATGCAGACAGAGAAGAGCTCCAACCTGTGTGTTGTCCTTGATAATGCAGACAGAGAAGAGCTCCAACCTGTGTGTTGTCCTTGATAATGCAGACAGAGAAGAGCTCCAACCGGTGTGTTGTCCTTGATAATGCAGACAGAGAAGAGCTCCAACCTGTGTGTTGTCCATGTTAATGCAGACAGAGAAGAGCTCCAACCTGTGTGTTGTCCTTGATAATGCAGACAGAGAAGAGCTCCAACCTGTGTGTTGTCCTTGATAATGCAGACAGAGAAGAGCTCCAACCTGTGTGTTGTCCTTGATAATGCAGACAGAGAAGAGCTCCAACCTGTGTGTTGTCCTTGTTAATGCAGACAGAGAAGAGCTCCAACCTGTGTGTTGTCCTTGATAATGCAGACAGAGAAGAGCTCCAACCTGTGTGTTGTCCTTGATAATGCAGACAGAGAAGAGCTCCAACTTCTTAATCATAGCCTCAATTTTGTCCCGCACATTGAATATAGTTGCGGAGAGTCCCTGTAATCATTCAGGCGAGAAAAAACATCACCCAGATAGGCCAGTCTTGTTAGAAAGTGAAAATTATGGTCTGTAAAGAACTTTAAGCTCGTCTCTCAATTTAAAAAAAACGTGTCAATACTTTACCTGCTTTTATAAACTCAGCACAAAATGAAGTGTCCGTTTTTCTTTCAAAGATGATTAATAAAAATCCAAATAACTTCACAGATCTTCATTGTAAAGGGTTTAAACACTGTTTCCCTGCTTGTTAAATGAACCGTAAACAATGAACATGCACCTGTGGAACGGTCGTTAAGACACTAACAGCTTACAGACGGTAGGCAATTAAGGTCACAGAAAACTTAGGACACTAAAGAGGCCTTTCTACTGACTCTGGAAAACACCAAAAGAAAGATGCCCCGGGTCCCTGCTCATCTGCGTGAACGTGCCTTAGGCATGCTGCAAGGAGGCATGAGGACTGCAGATGTGGCCAGGGCAATAAATTGCAATGTCCGTACTGTGAGACGCCTAAGACAGCGCTACAGTGAGACAGGATGGACAGCTGATCGTCCTTGCAGTGGCAGACCACGTGTAACAACACCTGCACAGGATCGGTACATCCGAACATCACACCTGCGGGACAGGTACAGGATGGCAACAACAATGATCCGTCATGATCTGGGGCGGTCAGTGTCACAGCATCATCGCACTGAGCTTGTTGTCATCTCAGCACTGTGCGTTACAGGGAAGACATCCTCCTCCCTCATGTGGTACCCTTCCTGCAGGCTCATCCTGACATGACCCTCCAGCATGACAATGCCACCAGCCATACTGCTCATTCTGTGTGTGATTTCCTACAAGACAGGAATGTCAGTGTTCTGCCATGGCCAGCGAAGAGCCCGGATCTCAATCCCATTGAGCACGTCTGGGACCTGTTGGATCGGAGGGTGAGGTCTAGGGCCATTCCCCCCAGAAATGTCCAGGAACTTGCAGGTGCCTTGGTGGAAGAGTGGAGTAACATCTCATAGCAAGAACTGGCAAATCTGGTGCAGTCCATGAGGAGGAGATGCACTGCAGTACTTAATGCAGCTGGTGGCCACACCAGATACTGACTGTTACTTTTGATTTTGACCCCCTTTGTTCAGGGACACATTATTCCATTTCTGTTAGTCACATGTCTGTGGAACTTGTTCGGTTTATGTCTCAGTTGTTGAATCTTGTTATGTTCATACAAATATTTACGCATGTTAAGTTTGCTGAAAACAAACGCAGTTGACAGTGAAAGGACGTTCCTGTTTTTTGTTGAGTTTACATGTCTCGCTACTCGAAAGTAGTCTTTATTCTTGCTCAAAAAAATCCTGCATTTTATTTTTCAAATTGTCATGTTTCGTTTCTAAATGTCTGCGCAAGAGTGAACATTTCCCACGAGAGAGTATCGGTTAATGTGATTGGATGTTCATTATTTGACTAGGCTTCCTGTATTTGACATTGTGTTGTTATTTCGCTGAACACCAGATGGTTTAATTTTAATTTTGGCAGTGAAACGAGGCTCCTCAGGCGAGGGGAGAAAAAAACTCACCCAAATGTATAACTCCGTTGAAAAATATAAATGTTTGATAATGTGAATCACATTTTATTTGGTGTACCCTCGACGGCACATACCTCTGGGTATGTATCTCGTACCCCAGTTTGGGAATACATGTTCCATCCATTGTGACCAGCTGATAATGCTCCATCCACTCTGACCAGCTGATAATGTGACCAGCTGATAATGTGACCAGCTGATAATGCTCCATCCACTGTGACCAGCTGATAATGCTCCATCCACTGTGACCAGCTGATAATGCTCCATCCACTGTGACCAGCTGATAATGCTCCATCCACTCTGACCAGCTGATAATGTGACCAGCTGATAATGTGACCAGCTGATAATGCTCCATCCACTGTGACCAGCTGATAATGCTCCATCCACTGTGACCAGCTGATAATGCTCCATCCATTGTGACCAACTGATAATGTGACCAGCTGATAATGTGACCAGTTGATAATGTGACCAGCTGATAATGCTCCATCCACTGTGACCAGCTGATAATGTGACCAGCTGATAATGTGACCAGCTGATAATGCTCCATCCACTGTGACCAGCGGATAATGCTCCATCCACTGTGACCAGCTGATAATGCTCCATCCACTGTGACCAGTTGATAATGCTCCATCCACTGTGACCAGCTGATAATGTGACCAGCTGATAATGCTCCATCCACTGTGACCAGCTGATAATGCTCCATCCACTGTGACCAGCTGATAATGTGACCAGCTGATAATGTGACCAGCCGATAATGTGACCAGCTGATAATGCTCCATCCACTGTGACCAGCTGATAATGTGACCAGCTGATAATGCTCCATCCACTGTGACCAGCTGATAATGTGACCAGCTGATAATGCTCCATCCACTGTGACCAGCTGATAATGTGACCAGCTGATAATGCTCCATCCACTGTGACCAGTTGATAATGTGACCAGCTGATAATGCTCCATCCACTGTGACCAGCTGATAATGTGGCCAGCTGATAATGCTCCATCCACTGTGACCAGCTGATAATGTGACCAGCTGATAATGTGACCAGCTGATAATGCTCCATCCACTGTGACCAGCTGATAATTCTCCATCCACTGTGACCAGCTGATAATGCTCCATCCACTGTGACCAGCTGATAATGTGACCAGCTGATAATGTGACCAGCTGATAATGTGACCAGCTGATAATGCTCCATCCATTGTGACCAGCGGATAATGTGACCAGCTGATAATGCGACCAGCCGATAATGTGACCAGCTGATAATGCTCCATCCACTGTGACCAGCTGATAATGTCACCAGCTGATAATGTGACCAGCTGATAATGTGACCAGCTGATAATGTGACCAGCTGATAATGCTCCATCCACTGTGACCAGCTGATAATGCTCCATCCACTGTGACCAGCTGATAATGTGATCAGCTGATAATGCTCCATCCACTGTGACCAGCTGATAATGCTCCATCCACTGTGACCAGTTGATAATGTGACCAGCTGATAATGCTCCATCCACTGTGACCAGCTGATAATGCGACCAGCTGATAATGCTCCATCCATTGTGACCAGCTGATAATGCCTCCTCTGTTTTTTCCCCCTCTTTCTGTTCCAGATAATCCCAGCAGGGGGAAACACGTCGTTTGATGTCGTGTTTCTCGCCAGGGTCGTAGGGAACATAGAAAATACTTTATTTATTAATACGGCGAATCATGGAGTGTTTACATACCAGGTACTGTAGACGTGTGTTACACACATATAGGCGGTGTCCCAAATGGCACCCTATTCCCTATGTAGTGCACTACTTTTGACTGGGGCCCATAGGGTAGTGCACTATGTAGGGAATAGGGTCCCATTTGGAACCACACCATAAACACAATATCCATTTAATAGGCTATTCTTTCAGATATAAAGAAAGATGTCAACATTAGGTTCATTTTGATAGTCTTGTGGTCTGTTCTCTTGTGTTTTCAGGTGTTCGGGGTGGGTATCCCCAACCCCTACAGACTACGGCCCTTCATCGGGGCCAGAGTCCCTGTTAACGGCAGCTTCCATCCACTCATAAACATCCACAGCTCTCACAGTGAACTACTGCAGGTAACTAACATCCACAGCTCTCACAGTGAACCACTGCAGGTAACTAACATCCACAGCTCTCACAGTGAACTACTGCAGGTAACTAACATCCACAGCTCTCACAGTGCAGGTAACTAACATCCACAGCTCTCACAGTGCAGGTAACTAACATCCACAGCTCTCACAGTGCAGGTAACTAACATCCACAGCTCTCACAGTGCAGGTAACTAACATCCACAGCTCTCACAGTGAACCACTGCAGGTAACTAACATCCACAGCTCTCACAGTGCAGGTAACTAACATCCACAGCTCTCACAGTGCAGGTAACTAACATCCACAGCCCTCACAGTGAACCACTGCAGGTAACTAACATCCACAGCTCTCACAGTGAACCACTGCAGGTAACTAACATCCACAGCTCTCACAGTGAACTACTGCAGGTAACTAACATCCACAGCCCTCACAGTGAACCACTGCAGGTAACTAACATCCACAGCCCTCACAGTGAACCACTGCAGGTAACTAACATCCACAGCCCTCACAGTGAACTACTGCAGGTAACTAACATCCACAGCTCTCACAGTGAACCACTGCAGGTAACTAACATCCACAGCTCTCACAGTGAACCACTGCAGGTAACTAACATCCACAGCTCTCACAGTGAACTACTGCAGGTAACTAACATCCACAGCTCTCACAGTGAACTACTGCAGGTAACTAACATCCACAGCTCTCACAGTGTAGGTAACTAACATCCACAGCTCTCACAGTGCAGGTAACTAACATCCACAGCTCTCACAGT
The DNA here is from genome assembly GCF_034236695.1 of Oncorhynchus nerka. NCBI lineage: Eukaryota > Metazoa > Chordata > Actinopteri > Salmoniformes > Salmonidae > Oncorhynchus > Oncorhynchus nerka. Next base: position 2,193,132 of record NC_088420.1, read on the forward strand.
GAACCACTGCAGGTAACTAACATCCACAGCCCTCACAGTGAACCACTGCAGGTAACTAACATCCACAGCCCTCACAGTGAACCACTGCAGGTAACTAACATCCACAGCTCTCACAGTGAACCACTGCAGGTAACTAACATCCACAGCTCTCACAGTGAACCACTGCAGGTAACTAACATCCACAGCTCTCACAGTGAACCACTGCAGGTAACTAACATCCACAGCTCTCACAGTGAACCACTGCAGGTAACTAACATCCACAGCTCTCACAGTGAACCACTGCAGGTAACTAACATCCACAGCCCTCACAGTGAACCACTGCAGGTAACTAACATCCACAGCCCTCACAGTGAACTACTGCAGGTAACTAACATCCACAGCCCTCACAGTGAACCACTGCAGGTAACTAACATCCACAGCTCTCACAGTGAACCACTGCAGGTAACTAACATCCACAGCTCTCACAGTGCAGGTAACTAACATCCACAGCTCTCACAGTGCAGGTAACTAACATCCACAGCTCTCACAGTGAACCACTGCAGGTAACTAACATCCACAGCCCTCACAGTGAACCACTGCAGGTAACTAAAATCCACAGCCCTCACAGTGAACCACTGCAGGTAACTAACATCCACAGCTCTCACAGTGAACCACTGCAGGTAACTAACATCCACAGCTCTCACAGTGAACCACTGCAGGTAACTAACATCCACAGCTCTCACAGTGCAGGTAACTAACATCCACAGCTCTCACAGTGCAGGTAACTAACATCCACAGCCCTCACAGTGAACCACTGCAGGTAACTAACATCCACAGCCCTCACAGTGAACCACTGCAGGTAACTAACATCCACAGCCCTCACAGTGAACCACTGCAGGTAACTAACATCCACAGCTCTCACAGTGAACCACTGCAGGTAACTAACATCCACAGCTCTCACAGTGAACCACTGCAGGTAACTAACATCCACAGCCCTCACAGTGAACCACTGCAGGTAACTAACATCCACAGCTCTCACAGTGCAGGTAACTAACATCCACAGCTCTCACAGTGCAGGTAACTAACATCCACAGCTCTCACAGTGAACCACTGCAGGTAACTAACATCCACAGCTCTCACAGTGCAGGTAAACATGTCTTAATGCGTCTCTATGGTAACCACCATCAAATCAAATGTATTTATAATGCCCTTCTTACATCAGCTGATATCTCAAAGTGCTGTACAGAAACCCAGCCTAAAACCTCAAACAGCAAGCAATGCAGGTGTAGAAGCACGGTGGCTAGGAAAAACTCCCTAGAAAGGCCAGAACCTAGGAAGAAACTTAGAGAGGAACCAGGCTATGAGGGGTGGCCTATCCTCTTCTGGCTGTGCCGGGTGGAGATTATAAACCTAGAGAGGAACCAGGCTATGAGGGGTGGCCAGTCCTCTTCTGGCTGTGCCGGGTGGAGATTATAAACCTAGAGAGGAACCAGGCTATGAGGGGTGGCCAGTCCTCTTCTGGCTGTGCCGGGTGGAGATTATAAACCTAGAGAGGAACCAGGCTATGAGGGGTGGCCAGTCCTCTTCTGGCTGTGCCGGGTGGAGATTATAAACCTAGAGAGGAACCAGGCTATGAGGGGTGGCCAGTCCTCTTCTGGCTGTGCCGGGTGGAGATTATAAACCTAGAGAGGAACCAGGCTATGAGGGGTGGCCTATCCTCTTCTGGCTGTGCCGGGTGGAGATTATAAACCTAGAGAGGAACCAGGCTATGAGGGGTGGCCTATCCTCTTCTGGCTGTGCCGGGTGGAGATTATAAACCTAGAGAGGAACCAGGCTATGAGGGGTGGCCAGTCCTCTTCTGGCTGTGCCCGGGTGGAGATTATAAACCTAGAGAGGAACCAGGCTATGTGGGGTGGCCAGTCCTCTTCTGGCTGTGCCGGGTGGAGATTATAAACCTAGAGAGGAACCAGGCTATGAGGGGTGGCCAGTCCTCTTCTGGCTGTGCCGGGTGGAGATTATAAACCTAGAGAGGAACCAGGCTATGAGGGGTGGCCAGTCCTCTTCTGGCTGTGCCGGGTGGAGATTATAAACCTAGAGAGGAACCAGGCTATGAGGGGTGGCCAGTCCTCTTCTGGCTGTGCCGGGTGGAGATTATAAACCTAGAGAGGAACCAGGCTATGAGGGGTGGCCAGTCCTCTTCTGGCTGTGCCGGGTGGAGATTATAAACCTAGAGAGGAACCAGGCTATGAGGGGTGGCCAGTCCTCTTCTGGCTGTGCCGGGTGGAGATTATAACAGAACATGGCCAAGATGTTCAAATGTTCATAGATGACCAGCAGGGTCAAATAATAATAATCACAGTAGTTGTAGAGGGTGCAACAGGTCAGCACCTCGGGAGTAAATGTCAGTTGGCTTTTCATAGCCGATCATTGAGAGTATCTCTACCGCTCCTGCTGTCTCTAGAGAGTTGAAAACAGCAGGTCTGGGACAGGTAGCACGTCCGGTGAACAGCTCAGGGTCCCATAGCCGCAGGCAGAACAGTCCACTTTAAAAGAAAAGGATAAGCTTACACTCTAGTGGCTCGTTTTAACATCAAGCTGTCTTAGTATCATGAATCACCATCCAGTAACAGTCTATCGATGTGCCCATAACATCTACAAACCACTAAGGGCCGGTTTCCTAGCAACAGATCCAACAGATTTGTTCCGGACAAAGAAGCACTTTCAATAGTAATTGAACATGTCTGGGGAAACCGTCTCTCAACAGTTTATCTATCGATGTGTCCAGTTGATTAGGTTTGAGACTTGAGTCATTGATTGTTAGGGTTTGAAATAGTTTAGGTCGCTTAGTGTATTCTGGTTAGTTATAATGGGGCGGCAGGTAGTCTAGTGGTTAGAGCATTGGACTAGTAACCGAAGGTTTGCAAGATTGAATCCCCGAGCTGACAAGGTACAAATCTGTCGTTCTGCCCCTGAACAAGGCAGTTAACTCACTGTTCCTCGGCCAGTTAACCCACTGTTCCTAGGCCAGTTAACCCACTCTTCCTAGGCCAGTTAACCCACTGTTCCTAGACCAGTTAACCCACTGTTCCCAGGCCAGTTAACCCACTCTTCCTAGGCCAGTTAACCCACTGTTCCTAGGCCAGTTAACCCACTGTTCCTAGGCCAGTTAACCCACTGTTCCTAGGCCAGTTAACCCACTGTTCCTAGGCCAGTTAACCCACTGTTCCTAGACCAGTTAACCCACTGTTCCTAGACCAGTTAACCCACTGTTCCTAGACCAGTTAACACACTGTTCCTAGACCAGTTAACACACTGTTCCTAGGCCAGTTAACCCACTGTTCCTAGACCAGTTAACCCACTGTTCCTAGACCAGTTAACCCACTGTCCCTAGGCCAGTTAACCCACTCTTCCTAGGCCAGTTAAACCACTGTTCCTAGGTCAGTTAACCCACTGTTCCTAGGCCAGTTAACCCACTGTTCCTAGGCCAGTTAAACCATTGAAAGTCATTGAAAATAATAATCTGTTCTTAACTGACTTGCCTGGTTAAATAAAGGTTAAATAATGTAATCTCTGGTGGATAGACACGTAAAGGGACTGTAGCTCTGTCATGATCCAACGGGATGTGTGAGATCAGCAGCATTCGTTCCAGCGGTTGGGTTTTTCATCTCTGGTTATTTTGACAAATCACACTTTCACAGGCGTTAGCATCTCTAGATTTTTGGAAGGGGAGGGGATATTTGGCCCATAGAATTGCCCGTAACTACAGTTGAAGGCTTTTTCCTTGAGTCATAATGCATTTAAATGGCTTACAAACTGCACAGTTTGGAGACACTAGGAGTCACCAGTTAGTCCTCTCACTGAAACCCACAGTTTGGAGAGGTGTGGGGCCACTTGGAGATACCAGTTAGTCCTCTCAATGAAACCCACAGTCTGGAGAGGTGTGGGGCCACTTGGAGACACCAGTTAGTCCTCTCACTGAAACCCACCGTTTGGAGAGGTGTGGGGCCACTTGGAGACACCAGTTAGTCCTCTCACTGAAAACCAGTCTGGAGAGGTGTGGGGCCACTTGGAGATACCAGTTAGTCCTCTCAATGAAACCCACAGTCTGGAGAGGTGTGGGGCCACTTGGAGACACCAGTTAGTCCTCTCACTGAAACCCACAGTCTGGAGAGGTGTGGGGCCACTTGGAGACACCAGTTAGTCCTCTCACTGAAACCCACCGTTTGGAGAGGTGTGGGGCCACTTGGAGACACCAGTTAGTCCTCTCACTGAAACCCACCGTTTGGAGAGGTGTGGGGCCACTTGGAGACACCAGTTAGTCCTCTCACTGAAACCCACCGTTTGGAGAGGTGTGGGGCCACTTGGAGACACCAGTTAGTCCTCTCACTGAAACCCACCGTTTGGAGAGGTGTGGGGCCACTTGGAGACACCAGTTAGTCCTCTCACTGAAACCCACCGTTTGGAGAGGTGTGGGGCCACTTGGAGACACCAGTTAGTCCTCTCACTGAAAACCAGTTTGGAGAGGTGTGGGGCCACTTGGAGATACCAGTTAGTCCTCTCAATGAAACCCACAGTCTGGAGAGGTGTGGGGCCACTTGGAGACACCAGTTAGTCCTCTCACTGAAACCCACAGTCTGGAGAGGTGTGGGGCCACTTGGAGACACCAGTTAGTCCTCTCCTTGAAACCCACAGTCTGGAGAGGTGTGGGGCTACATGGAGACACCAGTTAATCCTCTCACTGAAACCCAGTTTGGAGAGGTGTGGGGCCACTTGGAGACACCAGTTAGTCCTCTCACTGAAACCCACAGTCTGGAGAGGTGTGGGGCCACTTGGAGACACCAGTTAATCCTCTCACTGAAACCCAGTTTGGAGAGGTGTGGGGCCACTTGGAGATACCAGTTAGTCCTCTCACTGAAACCCACAGTCTGGAGAGGTGTGGGGCCACTTGGAGACACCAGTTAATCCTCTCACTGAAACCCAGTTTGGAGAGGTGTGGGGCCACTTGGAGACACCAGTTAGTCCTCTCACTGAAACCCACAGTCTGGAGAGGTGTGGGGCCACTTGGAGACACCAGTTAGTCCTCTCACTGAAACCCACAGTCTGGAGAGGTGTGGGGCCACTTGGAGACACCAGTTAGTCCTCTCACTGAAACCCACAGTCTGGAGAGGTGTGGGGCCACTTGGAGACACCAGTTAGTCCTCTCACTGAAAACCAGTTTGGAGAGGTGATGTAATAGTATGTTCTTATCTTACATGTACTCCAAATATTGTATGAATATTGATATTGTTCTGAACAAAAATATAAACACAACATGTAAAGTGTTGGTCTCATGTTTCATGAACCTGAAATTAAAGATCCCTGAAATGTTCCATATTCACAAAAAGCTTATTTCTTTTAAATTGTGCTCATAAATTTGTTAACATCCCTATTAGGGAGAATTTGCCCAAGATAATCCATCACCTGACAGGTGTGGCATATCAAGAAGCTGATTAAACAGCATGGTCGTTACACAGGTGCACTTTGTAAAAGCCCACTCTAAAATGTGCAGTATTGTAACACAACACAATGCCACAGATGTTTTGAGGGAGCGTGCAATTGACATGCTGACTGCAGAGCTGTTGCAAGATAATTTTACCAGAAGCCTCCTCCAACATTTTTTTGAGAATTTGGCAGTACGCCCACCCGGCCTCAAATCAAATTGTATTGGTCACGTACACATGGTTAGCAGATGTTAATGGTCACATACACATGGTTAGCAGATGTTATTGGTCACATACACATGGTTAGCAGATGTTATTGGTCACGTACACATGGTTAGCAGATGTTATACACATGGTCATGTTATACACATGGTTAGCAGATGTTAATGGTCACATACACACATGGGTCACATACACATGGTTAGCAGATGTTATTGGTCACACACATGGTTAGCAGATGTTATTGGTCACATACACATGGTTAGCAGATGTTATTGGTCACATACACATGGTTAGCAGATGTTATGTTTGGTCACATACACATGGTTAGCAGATGTTACATGGTTGGTCACATACACATGGTTAGCAGATGTTATTGGTCACATACACATGGTTATCAGATGTTATTGGTCACATACACATGGTTAGTAGATGTTTTTGGTCACATACACATGGTTAGCAGATGTTATTGGTCACATACACATGGTTAGCAGATGTTAATGGTCACATGGTTAGCAGATGTTATTGGTCACATACACATGGTTAGCAGATGTTAATGAGTCATAGTAAAATGGTTATCAGATGTTATTGGTCACATACACATGGTTAGTAGATGTTTTTGGTCACATCATGGTTAGTAGAGTTCACATACACGACAGTGCAGTAATATCTAACAGATGTTAATCTAACTAAAATTCTTCTACAAGTGCAGTAAATCTACATAATACACACAAATATAAAGGGATGGAATAAGAATATGTACATATAAATATATGGATGAGCGATGGCCAAAAACATTCCCTATTCCCTCAACCTTTGCTCTCTTTACGTAAAACATGTAAAGTGTCTAATCCGAGTGACCCATTCGGACCTAAAGCCATTCATAAGATCCCCTTTATTTCATGTTAAAAACTAAAATTATTGATTGCATTTCAAAGCATAAATGTCTTGTATGCTGTGTGATGGCGTGAATGATTGATTGATTGATCCAGTAGCCTATATATTAACATATAGTAGGTTAGGGTATTAAGACTGATCTAGAAGAAAAAGAAACGCACACCTATTAAGACGAAGTGCTGAAGTAGAAACTTGAAAATAAAAGAGAGCCAACCGATACCCTGATGAAGACAGCTTGGTTGTCGAAACGTTGGTATTACATTTTTGCATCTGAGCTCCTAGAGTGTGCGGCTCTCTTTTATTTTCTAGGCTATTAAGACTGAACAGGATGTGCTCTTAGGCCTACAGCTCGATGGTGCTTATACAAGGATACTATACAAAGACTACTAATGATAACAACATTTACTTATTATAACCATGATCAGAATAATTGTAACAATAATGAGATCAAGACAAATGAGGGCATAGAGCTTTGTGAATATTATGTGATCAACAGGTTCTGTTAGATTCTAATGTAATTTTTCTGCCTGTTTTGGAACAGTGTAAACAACAGTGTATTACATGAAGTAATACCAGTCTGTTCTAATGAGGGAAAAAAACATGTACAACCTTTAATTAACAAATATGTGCAATTGTTTTAATCCACCATTTTTAAACCACCATTTTTAAACCACCATTTTTAATCCACCATTTTTAATCCACCATTTTTAAACCACCATGATGTTTCTAACCTGCAGGTTGTGGAGATGTTCTCCAGTGGAGATGCCTACCTGCCTACGGGCCAACAAGGAGGCACTAGAACATTCTGGGTTAGTTGTCTCTTCCATCTCTTATGATGTCAAATTCAACCCTGTCCAATGGGTTGGTTGTGACTAGGAGGAGCACAGCGTCGACCGGGAGTGTCTTTTCGTAGCAGATTAGACATGGTTTCCCTAACTCGGTCCTGGGGCCCCCCCTGGGTGAATGTTTTTTTTTGTGATGAATTGGTTATTTGAATCAGCTGTGTAGTGCTAGGTCAAAACAACTAAACGTGCTTTGGGAATCTCTAGGTTAGCAGAGCATTTTAGCTAACCTGTACACTTTTTCAAACCTTAACCTGCGTCTCCTAACCCAGGAGCTTTTTCACTCTGATGGCAAAGCTGTCATCAAGGCAAATCTCAAATATATTTTGATTTGTTCAACACTTTTTTTTGGTTGTGATTCCATATGTGTTATTTCATAGTTTTATAATATGATAATGCACAGCCCAATGCTGCAAGGATCTGTACACAATTCCTAGAAGCTGAAAATGTCCCAGTTCTTCCATGACCTGCACACTCACCAGACATGTCACCCATTGAGCATGTTTGGGATGCTCTGGATCGACGTGTATGACAGCGTGTTCCAGTTCCCGCCAATATCCAACAACTTCACACAGCCATTGAAGAGGAGTGGGACAACTTTTCACAGGCCACTGATCAACCACCTGATCAACTCTATGTGAAGGAGATGTGTCACGCTGCATGAGGCAAATGGTCACACCAGATACTGACTGGTTTTCTGATCCACGCCCCTACCTTTTTCTAAGGTATCTGTGACCAACAGATGCATATCTGTATTCCCAGTCATGTGAAATCCATAGATTAGGGCCCAATGAATGCTTTTCAATTGATTGATTTCCTGATATAAACTGTAACTCAGTAAAATCTTTGGATGTTTTTGTTCAGTGTATTATTATTATTTATTTTTATTTGGGGACCCCGAGTCTCCCTCTGCCGACCCCTCGCCCCACAGTTTGGAAACCACTTTCCTAACCTGGTCTAACATTAATTATCCTAACCTGCTATGAAATAGTAACTTCCTGCTGTAGCTGTACTCCCTCTAGTCTGAACCCATGCATAGGCTTTAATTACAGTTTTACCAATATGTTATTGTGCTCTTTTCTGGAGGTGGAAATTATATTTTAAATGTGGTCAACAGTTCTCTCTACAGCACGGATCCTTCACTACTTCCTGCTCTATGGTCCCTCACTCTGACCACTAGTTGCTGCTCTAGGGTCCCTCCCTCTGACCACTAGTTCCTGCTCTAAGGTCCCTCACTCTGACCACTAGTTCCTGCTCTATGGTCCCTCACTCTGACCACTAGTTCCTGCTCTAGGGTCCCTCACTCTGACCACTAGTTCCTGCTCTAGGGTCCCTCCCTCTGACCACTAGTTCCTGCTCTAGGGTCCCTCGCTCTGACCACTAGTTCCTGCTCTAGGGTCCCTCGCTCTGACCACTAGTTCCTGCTCTAGGGTCCCTCGCTCTGACCACTAGTTCCTGCTCTAGGGTCCCTCACTCTGACCACTAGTTGCTGCTCTAGGGTCCCTCACTCTGACCACTAGTTGCTGCTCTAGGGTCCCTCGCTCTGACCACTAGTTCCTGCTCTAGGGTCCCTCACTCTGACCACTAGTTGCTGCTCTAGGGTCCCTCCCTCTGACCACTAGTTCCTGCTCTAGGGTCCCTCACTCTGACCACTAGTTCCTGCTCTAGGGTCCCTCACTCTGACCACTAGTTCCTGCTCTAGGGTCCCTCACTCTGACCACTAGTTGCTGCTCTAGGGTCCCTCCCTCTGACCACTAGTTCCTGCTCTAGGGTCCCTCCCTCTGACCACTAGTTCCTGCTCTAGGGTCCCTCACTCTGATGCAGCTTCCCAAATGGATCCCTATTTCCTTTATAGTGCACTAGAGAATGTGGTCAAAAGTAGTGCACTATTAACGTACTAGCCATTTGGGATGCATCCTGACTGTGTCCTTGTGTTCTCTGTGTCCTGACTGTGTCTTTGTATTCTCTGTGTCCTCACTGTGTCCTTGTATTCTCTGTGTCCTGACTGTCCTTGTGTTCTCTGTGTCCTGACTGTGTCCTTGTATTCTCTGTGTCCTGACTGTCCTTGTGTTCCTTGTGTTCTCTGTGTCCTGACTGACTGTGTCCTTGTGTTCTCTGTGTCTGACTGTGTCCTTGTGTTCTCTGTGTTGTATTCTCTGTGTCCTTGTGTTATCTGTGTCCTGACTGTGTCCTTGTATTCTCTGTGTCCTGATTGTGTCCTTGTATTCTCTGTGTCCTGATTGTGTCCTTGTATTCTCTGTGTCCTTGTGTTCTCTGTGTCCTGACTGTGTCCTTGTATTCTCTGTGTCCTTGTGTTATCTGTGTCCTGACTGTGTCCTTGTATTCTCTGTGTCCTGACTGTGTCCTTGTCTGTGTCCTGACTGTGTTCTCTGTGTCCTGACTGTGTCCTTGTATTCTCTGTGTCCTTGTATTCTCTGTGTCCTTGTGTTCTCTGTGTCCTTGTATTCTCTGTGTCCTTGTGTTCTCTGTGTCCTGACTGTGTCCTTGTGTTCTCTGTTCTCTGTGTCCTTGTATTCTCTGTGTCCTTGTGTTACTGTGTCCCTGTGTCCTGTGTTCTCTGTGTCCTGATTGTGTCCTTGTATTCTCTGTGTCCTTGTGTTCTCTGTGTCCTTGTGTTCTCTGTGTCCTGACTGTGTCCTTGTATTCTCTGTGTCCTGACTGTGTCCTTGTATTCTCTGTGTGACTGTGTCCTGACTGTGTCCTTGTATTCTCTGTGTCCCTGTGTGTATTCTCTGTGTCCTGACTGTGTCCTTGTATTCTCTGTGTCCTTGTATTCTCTGTGTCCTTGTGTTCTCTGTGTCCTGACTGTGTCCTTGTATTCTCTGTGTCCTTGTATTCTCTGTGTCCTTGTATTCTGTGTCCTTGTATTCTCTGTGTCCTGACTGTGTCCTTGTATTCTCTGTGTCCTTGTATTCTCTGTGTCCTTGTATTCTCTGTGTCCTTGTGTCCTTGTGTTCTCTGTGTCCTGACTGTGTCCTTGTATTCTCTGTGTCCTGACTGTGTCCTTGTATTCTCTGTGTCCTGACTGTGTCCTTGTATTCTCTGTGTCCTTGTGTTCTCTGTGTCCTGACTGTGTCCTTGTATTCTCTGTGTCCTGACTGTGTCTTTGTTCTCTGTGTCCTGACTGTGTCCTTGTATTCTCTGTGTCCTGACTGTGTTCTCTGTGTCCTCTGTGTCCTTGTACTGTGTATTCTCTGTGTCCTTGTATTCTCTGTGTCCTGACTGTGTCCTTGTATTCTCTCTGTGTCCTGACTGTGTCCTTGTATTCTCTGTGTCCTGTCCTTGTATTCTCTGTGTCCTGTATTCTCTGTGTCCTTGTGTTCTCTGTGTCCTGTGTCCTTGTATTCTCTGTGTCCTTGTGTTCTCTGTGTCCTTGTGTTCTCTGTGTCCTTGTATTCTCTGTGTCCTTGTGTTCTCTGTGTCCTGACTGTGTCCTTGTGTTCTCTGTGTCCTGACTGTGTCCTTGTATTCTCTGTGTCCTTGTGTTATCTGTGTCTGACTGTGTCCTTGTATTCTCTGTGTCCTGATTGTGTCCTGTATTCTCTGTGTCCTGATTGTGTCCTTGTATTCTCTGTGTCCTTGTGTTCTCTGTGTCCTGACTGTGTGTATTCTCTGTGTCCTTGTGTTATCTGTGTCCTGACTGTGTCCTTGTATTCTCTGTGTCCTGACTGTGTCCTTGTATTCTCTGTTCTGACTGTGTCCTTGTATTCTCTGTGTCCTTGTATTCTCTGTGTCCTTGTGTTCTCTGTGTCCTGACTGTGTCCTTGTATTCTCTGTGTCCTTGTATTCTCTGTGTCCTTGTGTTCTCTGTGTCCTTGTATTCTCTGTGTCCTTGTGTTCTCTGTGTCCTGACTGTGTCCTTGTATTTCTCCTGACTGTGTCCTTGTATTCTCTGTGTCCTTGTATTCTCTGTGTCCTTGTGTTCTCTGTGTCCTGACTGTGTCCTTGTATTCTCTGTGTCCTTGTATTCTCTGTGTCCTTGTGTTCTCTGTGTCCTTGTATTCTCTGTGTCCTTGTATTCTCTGTGTCCTGACTGTGTCCTTGTATTCTCTGTGTCCTGACTGTGTCCTTGTATTCTCTGTGTCCTGACTGTGTCCTTGTATTCTCTGTGTCCTTGTGTTCTCTGTGTCCTGACTGTGTCCTTGTATTCTCTGTGTCCTTGTATTCTCTGTGTCCTGTGTCCTTGTATTCTCTGTGTCCTTGTGTTCTCTGTGTCCTTGTATTATTAATCTTGTATTCTCTGTGTTGTAGGAGATCCCTCCATTTGAGACAAAGGGTGTGATGAGGGCTAGCTTCTCGTCGGGAGATGCAGACAACCACACAGCCTTCATCAGGATCAAAACCAACGAAGACCAGTTTATCATACTGCCTGTGGAGGTCATCTCAGGTATTAGACCAGGTTATCATACTGCCTGTGGAGGTGGAGGTCACCAGGTATTAGACCAGTTTATCATACTGCCTGTGGAGGTCACCAGGTATTAGACCAGTTTATCATACTGCCTGTGGAGGTCACCAAGTATTAGACCAGGTTATCATACTGCCTGTGGAGGTCACCAGGTATTAGACCAGTTTATCATACTGCCTGTGGAGGTGGAGGTCACCAGGTATTAGACCAGGTTATCATACTGCCTGTGGAGGTCACCTCAGGTATTAGACCAGTTTATCATACTGCCTGTGGAGGTGGAGGTCACCTCAGGTATTAGACCAGTTTATCATACTGCCTGTGGATGTGGAGGTCACCTCAGGTATTAGACCAGGTTATCATACTGCCTGTGGAGGTGGAGGTCACCTCAGGTATTAGACCAGGTTATCATACTGCCTGTGGAGGTGGAGGTCACCTCAGGTATTAGACCAGGTTATCATACTGCCTGTGGAGGTCACCTCAGGTATTAGACCAGTTTATCATACTGCCTGTGGAGGTGGAGGTCACCTCAGGTATTAGACCAGTTTATCATACTGCCTGTGGAGGTCACCAGGTATTAGACCAGGTTATCATACTGCCTGTGGAGGTGGAGGTCACCTCAGGTATTAGACCAGTTTATCATACTGCCTGTGGAGGTGGAGGTCACCTCAGGTATTAGACCAGTGCCTGTGGAGGTGGAGGTCACCTCAGGTATTAGACCAGTTTATCATACTGCCTGTGGAGGTGGAGGTCACCTCAGGTATTAGACCAGTTTATCATACTGCCTGTGGAGGTGGAGGTCACCTCAGGTATTAGACCAGGTTATCATACTGCCTGTGGAGGTGGAGGTCACCTCAGGTATTAGACCAGTTTATACTGCCTGTGGAGGTGGAGGTCACCTCAGGTATTAGACCAGGTTATCATACTGCCTGTGGAGGTCACCAGGTATTAGACCAGGTTATCATACTGCCTGTGGAGGTGGAGGTCACCTCAGGTATTAGACCAGTTTATCATACTGCCTGTGGAGGTCACCTCAGGTATTAGACCAGGTTATCATACTGCCTGTGGAGGTGGAGGTCAGGTATTAGACCAGTTTATCATACTGCCTGTGGAGGTGGCGGTCACCTCAGGTATTAGACCAGGTTATCATACTGCCTGTGGAGGTGGAGGTCACCTCAGGTATTAGACCAGGTTATCATACTGCCTGTGGAGGTGGAGGTCACCTCAGGTATTAGACCAGGTTATCATACTGCCTGTGGAGGTCACCTCAGGTATTAGACCAGTTTATCATACTGCCTGTGGAGGTGGAGGTCACCTCAGGTATTAGACCAGGTTATCATACTGCCTGTGGAGGTGGAGGTCACCTCAGGTATTAGACCAGTTTATCATACTGCCTGTGGAGGTGGAGGTCACCTCAGGTATTAGACCAGGTTATCATACTGCCTGTGGAGGTGGAGGTCACCTCAGGTATTAGACCAGGTTATCATACTGCCTGTGGAGGTGGAGGTCACCTCAGGTATTAGACCAGTTTATCATACTGCCTGTGGAGGTGGAGGTCACCTCAGGTATTAGGTTTATCATACTGCCTTGGAGGTCACCAGGTATTAGACCAGGTTATCATACTGCCTGTGGAGGTGGAGGTCACCTCAGGTATTAGACCAGTTTATCATACTGCCTGTGGAGGTGGAGGTCACCTCAGGTATTAGACCAGTTTATCATACTGCCTGTGGAGGTGGAGGTCACCTCAGGTATTAGACCAGTTTATCATACTGCCTGTGGAGGTGGAGATCACCTCAGGTATTAGACCAGGTTATCATACTGCCTGTGGTTTATCATACTGCCTGTGGAGGTCACCAGGTATTCAGGTTATCATACTGCCTGTGGAGTCACCAGGTATTAGACCAGGTTATCATACTGCCTGTGGAGGTGGAGGTCACCTCAGGTATTAGACCAGTTTATCATACTGCCTGTGGAGGTCACCAGGTATTAGACCAGGTTATCATACTGCCTGTGGAGGTGGAGGTCACCTCAGGTATTAGACCAGTTTATCATACTGCCTGTGGAGGTCACCTCAGGTAGGTTATCATACTGCCTGTGGAGGTGGAGGTCAGGTTATCATACTGCCTGTGGAGGTCACCTCAGGTATTAGACCAGTTTATCATACTGCCTGTGGAGGTGGAGGTCACCTCAGGTATTAGACCAGTTTATCATACTGCCTGTGGAGGTGGTCACCTCAGGTATTAGACCAGGTTATCATACTGCCTGTGGAGGTCACCTCAGGTATTAGACCAGTTTATCATACTGCCTGTGGAGGTGGAGGTCACCTCAGGGACCAGGTGATCACTGCCTGTGGAGGTGGAGGTCACTTCAGGTATTAGACCAGTTTATCATACTGCCTGTGGAGGTCACCAGGTATTAGACCAGTTTATCATACTGCCTGTGGAGGTCACCAGGTATTAGACCAGTTTATCATACTGCCTGTGGAGGTGGAGGTCACCTCAGGTATTAGACCAGTTTATCATACTGCCTGTGGAGGTCACCAGGTATTAGACCAGTTTATCATACTGCCTGTGGAGGTGGAGGTCACCAGGTATTAGACCAGTGTATCATACTGCCTGTGGAGGTCACCTCAGGTATTAGACCAGTTTATCATACTGCCTGTGGAGGTGGAGGTCACCTCAGGTATTAGACCAGTTTATCATACTGCCTGTGGAGGTCACCTCAGGTATTAGACCAGGTTATCATACTGCCTGTGGAGGTGGAGGTCACTTCAGGTATTAGACCAGTGTATCATACTGCCTGTGGAGGTGGAGGTCACCTCAGGTATTAGACCAGGTGATCATACTGCCTGTGGAGGTCACCTCAGGTATTAGACCAGGTTATCATACTGCCTGTGGAGGTCACCTCAGGTATTAGACCAGTGTATCATACTGCCTGTGGAGGTGGAGGTCACCTCAGGTATTAGACCAGTTTATCATACTGCCTGTGGAGGTGGAGGTCACCTCAGGTATTAGACCAGGTTATCATACTGCCTGTGGAGGTCACCAGGTATTAGACCAGGTTATCATACTGCCTGTGGAGGTGGAGGTCACCAGGTATTAGACCAGGTTATCATACTGCCTGTGGAGGTGGAGGTCACCAGGTATTAGACCAGTTTATCATACTGCCTGTGGAGGTCACCTCAGGTATTAGACCAGTTTATCATACTGCTTGTGGAGGTGGAGGTCACCAGGTATTAGACCAGTTTATCATACTGCCTGTGGAGGTGGAGGTCACCAGGTATTAGACCAGGTTATCATACTGCCTGTGGAGGTGGAGGTCACCTCAGGTATTAGACCAGGTTATCATACTGCCTGTGGAGGTGGAGGTCACCTCAGGTATTAGACCAGGTTATCATACTGCCTGTGGAGGTGGAGGTCACCAGGTATTAGACCAGTTTATCATACTGCCTGTGGAGGTGGAGGTCACCAGGTATTAGACCAGGTTATCATACTGCCTGTGGAGGTGGAGGTCACCTCAGGTATTAGACCAGTGTATCATACTGCCTGTGGAGGTCACCTCAGGTATTAGACCAGTTTATCATACTGCCTGTGGAGGTCACCTCAGGTATTAGACCAGTTTATCATACTGCCTGTGGAGGTGGAGGTCACCTCAGGTATTAGACCAGTTTATCATACTGCCTGTGGAGGTGGAGGTCACCTCAGGTATTAGACCAGTTTATCATACTGCCTGTGGAGGTGGAGGTCACCAGGTATTAGACCAGGTTATCATACTGCCTGTGGAGGTCACCTCAGGTATTGTTGATTGACTGGTCCACGTGAGGTTGATAGGTTCTTTCTGTTTGGTCTCTTCCCTCTAGCCACTGGTATATACTCCTCCACAGAGATGCTAGACTTCGGTACGTTACGGTCACAAGATCGACCGGAACAATTGAACTTACATCTACTGAATTCGGGAAGGAAAGATGTTTGGATCGCGGTGAGTTGGTTGGCACTTCCTCCTCTTGTTTTGTCTGTTGACTCTTCCGTTCCGACGTCCAGTTAACCTTGTATTTTGGTGATTTTTTTCCCAGAGTATACGGACGACGCCGTCCAACGAAGCCACCATCAATTTCAAAGCAATCACCCTAAAAGCAGGCGAGAGTAGATATACCAAAGTTGCAAGTATTAGTTTTGATGGTAAGTCTTGTGATCTTTGAAAATGTTAAATCACTTGAATTGAGAAACCTGAAATATTAACCACGGACCCCAAAATACCATGAGGTTTTTTATTACTAACCTTTTATAAAACTCAATGAATAGAAATAACATTACGTTTGTCAGGTGTTTAACCTTTCAGTTGGTGTCTTAGAAGAAAAGCTGTCTTTAAATCAGTGGTATTCACGTTTCTTCAGTGGGTGTATTGAGTGCACAAAACATTAGGAACACCTGTTCTCTCCATGATATCGACCAGGGATGGGCAACATTGATGGGGGTGGGAGGGGCCACAGAAAAACTCAGAAGTGCCGCAGTTCATTTTGTACAATTCTGCACATTTTGCCATGGAGGTGTAGAGAAAATGTTTGTTGTTTTTTAAAGCTTATACTGAACAAAAATATACTCAAAAATATAAACTCAACATGTAAAGTGTTGGTTCCACACTTCATGCTGAAAGAAAAGGTCCCAGAAATATACACGCAAACCTTATTTTTCAAAAATGTTTTTTTACATCCCTGTTGGCGAGCATTTCTCCTCTGCCAAGATAATCCATCTACCTGACAGGTGTGGCATATCAAGAAGCTGATTAAACAGCATGATCATTACACAGGTGCACCTTGTGCTGGGGACAATAAAATGCCACTCTAAAATGGGCAGTTTTGTCACACAACATAATGCCACAGATGTCTCAAGTTTTGAAGGAGCTTGTAATTGGCATTCTGACTGCAGGAATGTCCACCAGAGCTTTTGGTGTGTGGTTATGGTATGGGCAGGCATAAACTGTGGACAACAAACACAATTGCATTTTATCGTTGGCAATTTGAATGCACCGAGATACCGTGACGAGATCCTGAGGCCCGTTGTTGTACCATTCATCTGCCACCATCACCTCATGTTTCAGCATGATAATGCACTGCACCATGTCACACAAGGATCTGGACACATTTCCTGGGAGCTGAAAATGTCCCAGTTCTTCCATGGCCTGCATCCTCACCAGACATGTCACCCATTGAGCATGTTTGGGATGCTCTGGGTCGACGTGTACGACAGCGTGTTCCAGTTCCCGCCAATATCCACCAACTTCCCACAGCCATTGAAGAGGAGTGGGACAACATTCCACAGGACACAATCAACAGCCTGATCAACTCTATGTGAAGGAGATGTGTTGAGCTGCATGAGACAAATGATGGTCACACCAGATACTGACTGGTTTTCTGATCCACTACCTTTTTCTAAGGTATCTGTGACCAACAGATGCATATCTGTATTCCCAGTCATGTGAAATCTATAGATTAGGGCCCAATGAATTTATGTAAATTGACTGATTTCCTGTAAATTCAGTAAAATGTTTTGAAATTGTTGCATGTTGTGTTTTTATATTTTTCTTCTGTGTTTATTCTTTAAAACATTTTGTCGAGCTGCAGTCCCCACCCCCCCGCCACCCCACACGTGACTCGACTTTAAAATACTCCTGCTTAAGTTATATTCAACATGGCCTTGTGACCTTCTCTTATCTATGGATGTAATGTGTTCTTTTATTTTCTCTGGGATTTTTTTTTGTTTGTTACCAGCATCAAAAGCAGAAAGTCCGTTTTCTGGTAAAATAACAGTGAAGGTCAAGGAGATAAACTCGTCTAAACCTGAAGTCCCGTACCAAGCAGAGGTGCTACAAGGGTAGGACTTTGATTTCATCTTTTATTTTTTTGTATTTTTTGACAGTTTACAAGATTTGAACCATTCATGATGTGTTTAGATGGTGTGTTGGTTCATTCATGACTCGGCACTGACTTGGTTAGGTCATAGTTCAATTATGTTCTTGTAGAGTCCAGTTTCAAATCAAATCAAATCAATTATATTTGTCACATACACATGGTTAGCAGATGTTAATGTGAGTGTAGCGAAATGCTTGTGCTTCTAGTTCCGACAATGCAGTAATAACCAACAAGTAATCTAACTAACAATTCCAAAACTACTGTCTTAAATTTAAATTTTAAGTTTAAATACACTGTGGACGCAGATTATGTCTCGTGCTGGACATTCAATGGAGATGCTTTCTAGTTAAATAGTCCAGGACTAGGCTTGTACTGAGTCAGACTAAACTGGCCCTGTATGTTAGTCCCATCAGGTTTGATGTGATTTAACATCTACCGGTCTCCCCTCTCTCCTGCCCCTTCTAGCTACCTGGGCTTTGACCACACGGCCACGTTGTTCCACATCAGAGACAGTCCAATAGACCCCGTGAACAGATCCATCTTCAAGGCCATGTTCAGCGTGAGTTCAGGGGCTGTATGTACTGTCTCTGAGCAGCATAGGGTCAGGGGCTGTATGTACTGTCTCTGAGTAGCATAGGGTCAGGGGCTGTATGTACTGTCTCTGAGTAGCAGTGGCGATCTAGGATCAAGTCCCCCGTGTCCATGGAGTCTCATTCATTCTGATCAACAAAGCGTATTCTATTTTAGGACTTCAAACCAGAATGAAACAGGTTTTGTGTTTTTCTGTTGCAAAACATCTGACTGTGGTGTGGCGTACTGTGAAGAGCCTGTTGTCTCGTCTCTGTCCAGGTGCAGAACCTCAGCGCCCCCGTTCCGATCCCTTCTCGTGAGTCTCGCTACATCTTCTCTCTCCTGTTCTGCCCTGTCCGCCCTTCCATCCACATCCACCTCAACACCAACATCTCCAAATTCCACCTTCCTGTCAGGGCCTACACAGGTTACCTTGAGGTACACACCTACACACACACCAACACACACACCTACACACACACCAACACACACACCTACACACCTTCCTGTCAGAGCCTACACAGGTTACCTTGAGGTACACACCTACACACACACCTACACACACACCAACACACCTTCCTGTCAGGGCCTACACAGGATACCTTGAGGTACACACCCACATATCTACACATACCGACACACACCCACATCTACACACATCTACACATACCCACACATCTACACATACCCACACATCTACACATACACATCACACACCCACACATCTACACACACCCACACATCTACACACACCCACACATCTACACATCTACACACACCCACACATCTACACACACCCACACATCTACACATCTACACACACACACCCACACATCTACACATCTACACATACACACACCCACACATCTACACATCACACACCCACACATCTACACATCTACACATCTACACACACCCCACATCACATCACACACATACACACCCACACATCTACACATCTACATCACACTACCACACATCTACACATCACCCACACATCACACCACACATCTCTACACATCTACACACACCCACACATCTACACATACACCCACACATCTACACATACCCACACATCTCTACCACACACACACCCACACACACCCACACATCTACACACACCCACACATCTACACACCCACACATCTACACATCTACACATACCCACACATCTACACACACACCCACACATCTACACATCTACACATACCCACACATCTACACATACCCACACATCACATCTACACACACCCACACATCTACACATACCATACCCACACATCTACACACACACACTACACATCTACACACACCCACACATCTACACACACCCACACATCTACACACATCTACACATACCCACACATCTACACATCTACACATACCCACACATCTACACATCACACACCCACACATCTACACACATACCCACACATCTACACACACATACCCACACATCTACACATCTACACATCACACACACCACACCCACACATCTACACATACCCACACATCTACACACACCCACACATCTACACATACCCACACATCTACACATACACACCCACACATCTACACACACACACACCCACCCACACATCTACACACCCACACATCTACCCACACATCTATCTACATACCCACACATCTACACACACCCACACATCTACACATCTACACACCCACACATCTACACACACCCACACATCACCACACATCTACACACACACATCTACACACACCCACACATCTACACATACCCACACATCTACACATACCCACACATCTACACATCTACACATACACATACCCACACATCTACCCACACATCTACACATACCCACACATCTACACACACCCACACATCTACACATACCCACACATCTACACACACCACACACATCTACACATCTACCCACACATCCACACATCTACACACACATACCCACACATCTACACACACCCACACACACACATCTACACATACCCACACATCTACACATCTACACACACCCACACATCTACACATACCCACACATCTACACATCTACACACACCCACACATCTACACATACCCACACATCTACACATCTACACATACCCACACATCTACACACACCCACACATCTACACATCACCCACACATCTACACATCTACACATCTACACATACCCACACATCTACACATCTACACATCTACACCACACACCTACACATCTACACATACCCACACATCTACACACACACACACATACCCACACATCTACACACACACATCTACACACCCACACATCTACACACACCCACACATCTACACATACCCACACATCTACACATCACACATCTACACACACCCACACATCTACACACACACCCACACATCTACACATCTACACACACCCACACATCTACACATCTACACACATCTACACATCTACACACACACCCACACATCTACACACACATCCACACATCTACACATCTACACACCCACACACATCTACACATACTACACATACCCACACATCTACACATACCCACACATCTACACATACCCACACATCTACACATACCCACACATCTCTACATCTACACACCCACACATCTACACATACCCACACATCTACACATCTACACATACCCACACATCTACACACACCCACACATCTACACATACCCACACATCTACACCACACATCTACACACACACCCACACATCTACACATACCCACACATCTACACATACCCACACATCTACACATATCCCACACATCTACACATACCCACACATCACACATCACACACACATCTACACACCCACACATCTACACATCTACACACACCCACACATCTACACACACCCACACATCTACACACACCCACACATCTACACACACCCACACATCTACACACACCCACACATCTACACTACACATCTACACATCTACCCACACACATCTACACACACCCACACATCTACACACACCCACACATCTACACACACCCACACATCTACACACACCCACACATCTACTACACACACATCTACACACATCTACACACACCCACACATCTACACCACACACATCACACATACCCACACATCTACACATCACACCACACATCTACACACACCCACACATCTACACATCTACACACACCCACATCATCTACACACACACACATCCACACATCTACACACATCTACACACACCCACACATCTACACACACCCACACATCTACACACACCCACACATCTACACATACCCACACATCTACACATACCCACACATCTACACACACCCACACATCTACACACACCCACACATCTACACACACCCACACATCTACACATACACACATCTACACACACCCACACATCTACACATCTACATCACCCACACATCTACACACACCCACACATCTACACATCTACACATCTCTACACATCACATCTACACACACCCACACATCTACACATACCCACACCCACACATCTACACATACCCACCCACACATCTACACCCACACATCTACCCACACCCACACATCTACACATCTACACATCTACACACACATCTACACATCCACACATCTACACACACCCACACATCTACACACACCCACACATCTACACACATCTACACATACCCACACATCTACACATACCCCACACATCTACACATCTACACACACCCACACATCTACACATACCCACACATCTACACTACACACATCCACACATCTACACACACCACACATCTACACATACCCACACATCTACACACACCCACACATCTACACATACCCACACATCTACACACACCCACACATCTACACACACCCACACATCTACACATCACATACCCACACATCTACACACATCTACACACACCCATCACATCTACACACACCCACACATCTACACACACCCACACATCTACACATACCCACACATCTACACATACACACACACACATCCACACATCTACACACACCATCACATCTACACATACCCACACATCTACACACACCCACACATCTACACATCTACACATCTACACACACATCTACCCACACACATCTACACATACCCACACATCTACACATCTACACATCTACACACCCACACATCTACACACACCCACACATCTACACATCTACACACACACATCTACACATCTACACATACCCACACATCTACACATACCCACACATCTACACACACCCACACATCTACACACACCCACACATCACATCCACACATCTACACACCCACACATCTACACACATCTACACTACACACATCCACACACCTACACATCTACACCACACATCTACACACACCCACACATCTAC
Source organism: Oncorhynchus nerka (assembly GCF_034236695.1). Lineage (NCBI taxonomy): Eukaryota > Metazoa > Chordata > Actinopteri > Salmoniformes > Salmonidae > Oncorhynchus > Oncorhynchus nerka. The sequence continues at coordinate 2,215,810 of NC_088420.1, forward strand.
ACATACCCACACATCTACACATACCCACACATCTACACTACCCACACATCTACACATACCCACACATCTACACACCACACCACACATCTACACACACATACCCACACATCTACACACACCCACACATCTACACATCTACACCCACACATCTACACACACCCACACATCTACACACACCCACACATCTACACACACCCACACATCTACACACACACACACATCTACACACACCCACACATCTACACACACCCACACATCTACACACACATCTACACACACCCACACATCTACACATACCCACACATCTACACATCACACACACCCACACATCACATCCCACACACCCACACATCTACACACACACACCCACACATCTACACTACCCACACATCTACACACACCCACACATCTACACACACCCACACATCTACACTACACATCTACACACATCTACACACATCTACACACACCCACACATCTACACACACCATCTACACATCTACACACCCACACACACACTACACACATCTACACACACCCACACATCTACACATACCCACCCATCTACCACACCACACCTACACATACCCACACATCTACACACACATACCCACACATCTACACACCCACACATCCCCCTCCTCATGTCTCATTATGCCCCCCTCCTACCATGTCTCATTATACCCCCCCTCATGTCTCATTATGCCCCCATGGTCCTATCCCATGTCTCATTTGCCCTCTCCTCAGTCCAGCTCATGTAATTTGTCCCCCTCATGTCTCATTATGTCCCCTGTCCTCATGTCTCATTATGTCCCCCCCTCTCCAGCTCATGGTATGTCCCTGTCCTCAGCTCATGGTCCTGCCCCCTCCTCAGCCCATTCTCCTCATGTCCTCCAGCCCTCCCATGTCTCTCATTATGGTCCTCATGTCTCAGCCCATGGTCCTGTCCTCATGTCTCATTATACCCCCCTCCTCATGTCTCATTATGGCCCCCTCCTCATGTCTCATTATGGCCCTGTCCTCATGTCTCATCCAGCCCCCTCCTCATGTCTCATTATGGTCCCCCCTCATGTCTCATTATGGTCCCCCTCATGTCTCATTATGTCCCCCTCCTCGTCCTGCCCCCCCTCATGTCCCCTGTCCCCCCCCCTCCTCATGTCTCATTATGTCCCCCCCTCCTCATGTCTCATTAGTCCCTCCTCATGTCTCATTATAGGCCCCCTCTCATGTCTCATTATGGCCCCCTCATGTCTCATTATCAGACACTGACATGGCCCCCTCATGTCTCATGATATGAGCCTTCAACATTGGATTTCTGGTTATTCCCCCCCCTCATGTCTCATTATGGCCCCCCTCATGTCTCATTATGCCCCCTCCTCATGTCTCATTATGGCCCCCTCCTCATGTCTCATTATGCCCCCCCCTCATGTCTCATTATGGCCCCCTCCTCATGTCTCATTATGCCCCCTCCTCATGTCTCATTATGCCCCCCCCTCATGTCTCATTATGCCCCCCCTCATGTCTCATTATGCCCCCCCTCATGTCTCATTATGCCCCCCTCATGTCTCCCCCCCTCATGTCTCATTATGCCCCCCCTCATGTCTCATTATGCCCCCCCTCATGTCTCATTATGCCCCCTCCCCCCCTCCTCATGTCTCATTATGGCCCCCCTCATGTCTCATTATGGCCCCCCTCATGTCTCATTATGGCCCCCTCATGTCTCATTATGGCCCCTCCTCATGTCTCATTATGGCCCCCCCCTCCTCATGTCTCATTATTATGCCCCCCCCCTCCTCATGTCTCATTATGGCCCCCTCCTCATGTCTCATTATATGCCCCCCTCCTCATGTCTCATTATGCCCCCCCCCTCATGTCTCATTATGGCCCCCTCCTCATGTCTCATTATGCCCCCCTCCTCATGTCTCATTATGGCCCCTCCTCATGTCTCATTATGCCCCCCCTCATGTCTCATTATGCCCCCCCCTCATGTCTCATTATGTCCCCCCCTCATGTCTCATTATGCCCCCCCTCATGTCTCATTATGTCCCCCCTCCTCATGTCTCATTATGCCCCCCTCATGTCTCATTATGCCCCCTCCTCATGTCTCATTATGGCCCCCTCCTCATGTCTCATTATGGCCCCCTCCTCATGTCTCATTATGCCCCCCTCATGTCTCATTATGGCCCCCTCATGTCTCATTATGCCCCCTCCTCATGTCTCATTATGCCCCCTCCTCATGTCTCATTATGGCCCCCTCCTCATGTCTCATTATGTCTCATTATGCCCCCTCCTCATGTCTCATTATGGCCCCCCCTCCTCATGTCTCATTATGCCCCCTCCTCATGTCTCATTATGGCCCCCCCTCATGTCTCATGTCTCATTATGGCCCCCCCCTCATGTCTCATTATGGCCCCCTCATGTCTCATTATGGCCCCCTCCTCATGTCTCATTATGGCCCCCCCCTCCTCATGTCTCATTATGGCCCCCTCCTCATGTCTCATTATGGCCCCCCCTCATGTCTCATTATGGCCCCCTCCTCATGTCTCATTATGGCCCCCCTCCTCATGTCTCATTATGCCCCCCCTCATGTCTCATTATGCCCCCCCTCCTCATGTCTCATTATGGCCCCCCCCCTCATGTCTCATTATGCCCCCCTCCTCATGTCTCATTATGGCCCCCTCCTCATGTCTCATTATGCCCCCCCTCCTCATGTCTCATTATGCCCCCCTCCTCATGTCTCATTATGCCCCCTCCTCATGTCTCATTATGCCCCCCTCATGTCTCATTATGCCCCCCCCTCATGTCTCATTATGCCCCCCTCATGTCTCATTATGCCCCCCCTCATGTCTCATTATGCCCCCTCATGTCCATTATGCCCCTCCTCATGTCTCATTATGCCCCCTCCTCATGTCTCATTATGCCCCCCCTCATGTCTCATTATGCCCCCCTCATGTCTCATGTCTCATTATCATTATGCCCCCCCTCATGTCTCATTATGCCCCCCCCTCATGTCTCATTATGCCCCCCTCATGTCTCATTATGCCCCCTCATGTCTCATTATGGCCCCCTCATGTCTCATTATGGTCCCCCTCCTCATGTCTCATTATGGCCCCCCTCATGTCTCATTATGGCCCCCTCCTCGTGTCTCATTATGGCCTCCCCTGCTTGCCATTAGCTGTCGTGACGGTGTATTAGTTAATGTGACGACTGTTGCTCATCGAATGATTAAAGGTTTCTAATTGCGTGATAAAATGAATCAAGCAATTATTAACTCATTAACCTGGGGCACCATGGGAAAATTAGTTTTATTGAGTTTCTATTTCCCAAATTTACTCAAAGAATGTCAGAATATCGATTTCACAACAGTCACTAATTAATCAGTTTCCTCTACAGTCTCGTTCTGAACGTCGCATAATCTGGGAATCTGCACGGACCCGGGTCCCACCAATGAGTTCGGACCCGGGTCTCACCAATGAGTTCGGACCCGGGTCTCACCAATGAGTTCGGACCCGGGTCTCACCAATGAGTTCGGACCCGGGTCCCACCAATGAGTTCGACCCGGGTCTCACCAATGAGTTCGGACCGGGTCTCACCAATGAGTTCGGACCCGGGTCCCACCAATGGTTCGGACCAGGTCCCCAATGAGTTCGGACCCGGGTCTCACCAATGAGTTCGGACCCGGGTCTCACCAATGAGTTCGGACCCGGGTCCCACCAATGAGTTCGGACCCGGGTCCCACCAATGAGTTCGAACCCGGGTCTCACCAATGAGTTCGGACCCGGGTCTCACCAATGAGTTCGGACCCGGGTCTCACCAATGAGTTCGGACCCGGGTCTCACCAATGAGTTCGGACCCGGGTCTCACCAATGAGTTCGAACCCGGGTCTCACCAATGAGTTCGAACCCGGGTCCCACCAATGAGTTCGGACCCGGGTCCCACCAATGAGTTCGGACCCGGGTCTCACCAATGAGTTCGGACCCGGGTCTCACCAATGAGTTCGGACCCGGGTCTCACCAATGAGTTCGCACCCGGGTCTCACCAATGAGTTTGAACCCGGGTCTCACCAATGAGTTCGAACCCGGGTCTCACCAATGAGTTCACACCGAGTCTCACCAATGAGTTCGAACCCGGGTCTCACCAATGAGTTCGAACCCGGGTCTCACCAATGAGTTCACACCGAGTCTCACCAATGAGTTCGAACCCGGGTCTCACCAATGAGTTCGGACCCGGGTCTCACCAATGAGTTCGGACCCGGGTCTCACCAATGAGTTCGGACCCGGGTCTCACCAATGAGTTCGGACCCGGGTCTCACCAATGAGTTCGGACCCGGGTCTCACCAATGAGTTCACACCGAGTCTCACCAATGAGTTCGGACCCGGGTCTCACCAATGAGTTCGTACCCGGGTCCCACCAATGGGTTCGAACCCGGGTCCCACCAATGAGTTCGGACCCGGGTCCCACCAATGAGTTCGGACCCGGGTCCCACCAATGAGTTCGGACCCGGGTCTCACCAATGAGTTCCACACCAATCTTAGTTGAATATTTATTTACTAGAAAGCTAAAATGATGATAAAAGATACACATAGACAAAACACAGTATAGTCTATTGATTAGAACTTAGTATAACGGGCCAACACACTATGGCGCGTGTTACCCACAATGGGGATTTAAAAGAGAGAGAAAAAGAGAAAGTACACGAGAGAAATATACATTTGGGTGAATTTGTCAGTTATGCTTATTTTAACCCTAGCCTTGCCCCAAACTGCCGCTCTTGTGGGTCAGAATATAATGATGTAATTACGTGTGGGAGGTCTCAGATGGGAAGCTCCGCGTGGGTCGTTTAGGCTGCTCAATGACGCACTTCTCCAGCGCAACTGTCTGGTCTTCCTCACGATGTCAGTGTCCTTTTGGCTTAGTGGTCTGTTCCTTTGCTCTGGAAGGGGTCTTCTGAGGACAGGCAGCTCTGTAGCTCAGAGCTCACAGCGTAGGAATGAAACAGTGTAGTAACCACGATTCGATGGGGAGTGGAGGATAGGTGGTTCGACTTGAATTCACCCACTTAGACACAGCTACTCATCCGTAGCTTGGGTAGAAAAAGATTTCTTTGTCTTCAACCTTGGGTTGAGTTTTGGGTTTGTTTACTTTTTTAGACCTTGGCTGCAGCTCGGGTCACTTAGTCTGATCTGTTAATTCTTCACTCACAGGTTTTATAACCTCGGGTCAGAAGTGGGTGTAACCTTTAGGGCAATTCTCTGGACGTACCAAGTTAATGAGGCAAGGTCCAGATTGGACTCAAATCCAATTTTAGACAACTAACTTCACATTTCATCTTTACTAAAACATTCTCTTTGATTTGGACATTTTCCATACAACGTACAATGTATAAACATCTAACATATACTAGGTCAACTGTTGACGTTACAATATTTTCGTAATAACGTCACCTATTAACCTTTAATAACAGAACAAAAATTACATACATTTTCATATTCCATCCATCGTCATGACCACCAAATGACATACATTTTCATATTCCATCCATGGTCATGACCACCAAATGACATACATTTTCATATTCCATCCATTGTCATGACCACCAAATGACATACATTTTCATATTCCATCCATTGTCATGACCACCAAATGACATACATTTTCATATTCCATCCATCGTCATGACCACCAAATTACATACATTTTCATATTCCATCCATCGTCATGACCACCAAATGACATACATTTTCATATTCCATCTATCGTCATGACCACCAAATGACATACATTTTCATATTCCATCCATCGTCATGACCACCAAATGACATACATTTTCATATTCCATCTATCGTCATGACCACCAAATGACATACATTTTCATATTCCATCTATCGTCATGACCACCAAATGACATACATTTTCATATTCCATCTATCGTCATGACCACCAAATGACATACATTTTCATATTCCATCTATCGTCTTGACAACCATTGTGGTTGACGGAAACCATTGTTCCAAAGTCCCTTTATTTCATGTTAATGTTCTGAGGCTGGTTCTCCATAGTAACAGGACAAAATCATTTGTCTGTGGCCTAAGATTTAACAGGGGCGTGAGGGGTCATAAAACCCCCACATCTTCCTAGCCCTTGAGATCCCTTCTCCACTGGTGGTCATTGGTAACCTGAGCCGAGCAGGACAGTCACGACACCGATGAGAACTGCTAGCCATTGGCTGTTAACAGCTGAGAACTGCTAGCCATTGGCTGTTAACAGCTGAGAACTGCTAGCCATTGGCTGTTAACAGCTGAGAACTGCTAGCCATTGGCTGTTAACAGCTGAGAACTGCTAGCCATTGGCTGTTAACAGCTGAGAACTGCTAGCCATTGGCTGTTAACAGCTGAGAAAAAGCCATTGGCTGTTAACAGCTGAGAAAGCCATTGGCTGTTAACAGCTGAGAACTGCTAGCCATTGGCTGTTAACAGCTGAGAACTGCTAGCCATTGGCTGTTAACAGCTGAGAACTGCTAGCCATTGGCTGTTAACAGCTGAGAACTGCTAGCCATTGGCTGTTAACAGCTGAGAACTGCTAGCCATTGAGTACAGTCCCCCAGAAATCGTCTGAATCCCCTGATCGTGACGAATGTAAGAACTGTGCTGTCTGAGAGGAGAATAATTATTGAACCTTTCTAATTGTATATTATCCACAGATTGTGAGCCAAAGATGAAAACCTTTCCTACCAGTATTATTTATTGACTATGTCTTTCCAGATCGCACAGCACTGCTATTTCTAAGGTTTAATTTTCAGTGCATGTTGTGACCAGAAACAAGGAGGGGCAATACCAGAATATATATATACATACAGAGGGGCAATACCAGAATATATATACATACAGGGGCAATACCAGAATATATATGACATACAGAGGGGCAATACCAGAATATATATACATACAGGGGCAATACCAGAATATATATGACATACAGAGGGGCAATACCAGAATATATATGACATACAGAGGGGCAATACCAGAATATATATGACATACAGAGGGGCAATACCAGAATATATATGACATACAGAGGGGCAATACCAGAATATATATGACATACAGAGAGGCAATACCAGAATATATATACATACAGAGGGGCAATACCAGAATATATATACATACAGGGGCAATACCAGAATATATATGACATACAGAGGGGCAATACCAGAATATATATGACATACAGAGGGGCAATACCAGAATATATATGACATACAGAGGGGCAATACCAGAATATATATACATACAGAGGGGCAATACCAGAATATATATACATACAGAGGGGCAATACCAGAATATATATGACATACAGAGGGGCAATACCAGAATATATATGACATACAGAGGGGCAATACCAGAATATATATACATACAGAGGGGCAATACCAGAATATATATGACATACAGAGGGGCAATACCAGAATATATATGACATACAGACATACAGAATATATATACATACAGGGGCAATACCAGAATATATATACATACAGGGGCAATACCAGAATATATATGACATACAGAGGGGCAATACCAGAATATATATACATACAGAGGGGCAATACATACAGGGGCAATACCAGAAATATATACCAGAATATATATGACATACAGAGGGGCAATACCAGAATATATATGACATACAGAGGGGCAATACCAGAATATATATGACATACAGAGGGGCAATACCAGAATATATATACATACAGAGGGCAATACCAGAATATATATGACATACAGAGGGGCAATACCAGAATATATATGACATACAGAGGGGCAATACCAGAATATATATGACATACAGAGGGGCAATACCAGAATATATATGACATACAGAGGGGCAATACCAGAATATATATGACATACAGAGAGGCAATACCAGAATATATATACATACAGAGGGGCAATACCAGAATATATATACATACAGGGGCAATACCAGAATATATATGACATACAGAGGGGCAATACCAGAATATATATGACATACAGAGGGGCAATACCAGAATATATATGACATACAGAGGGGCAATACCAGAATATATATACATACAGAGGGGCAATACCAGAATATATATACATACAGGGGCAATACCAGAATATATATGACATACAGAGGGGCAATACCAGAATATATATACATACAGAGGGGCAATACCAGAATATATATACATACAGGGGCAATACCAGAATATATATGACATACAGAGGGGCAATACCAGAATATATATGACATACAGAGGGGCAATACCAGAATATATATACATACAGAGGGGCAATACCAGAATATATATACATACAGGGGCAATACCAGAATATATATGACATACAGAGGGGCAATACCAGAATATATATGACATACAGAGGGCAATACCAGAATATATATACATACAGAGGGGCAATACCAGAATATATATGACATACAGAGGGGCAATACCAGAATATATATGACATACAGAGGGCAATACCAGAATATATATGACATACAGAGGGGCAATACCAGAATATATATACATACAGAGGGGCAATACCAGAATATATATACATACAGGGGCAATACCAGAATATATATGACATACAGAGGGGCAATACCAGAATATATATGACATACAGAGGGGCAATACCAGAATATATATGACATACAGAGGGGCAATACCAGAATATATATGACATACAGAGGGGCAATACCAGAATATATATGACATACAGAGGGGCAATACCAGAATATATATACATACAGAGGGGCAATACCAGAATATATATACATACAGGGGCAATACCAGAATATATATGACATACAGAGGGGCAATACCAGAATATATATGACATACAGAGGGGCAATACCAGAATATATATGACATACAGAGGGGCAATACCAGAATATATATGACATACAGAGGGGCAATACCAGAATATATATACATACAGAGGGGCAATACCAGAATATATATGACATACAGAGGGGCAATACCAGAATATATATGACATACAGAGGGGCAATACCAGAATATATATGACATACAGAGGGGCAATACCAATTATACCAACAATACCCATTTCAACTATGACAGACAAAATGAGAAAAAAAATCCAGAAAATCACATTGTACATATCACCCCTGACTACCAGGTATGTTACTGGGGTACATATCACCCCTGACTACCAGGTATGTTACTAGGTCCATATCACCCCTGACTACCAGGTATGTTACTGGGGTACATATCACCTCTGACTACCAGGTATGTTACTAGGGCACATATCACCCCTGACTACCAGGTATGTTACTAGGGCACATATCACCTCTGACTACCAGGTATGTTACTAGGGCACATATCACCTCTGACTACCAGGTATGTTACTAGGGTACATATCACCTCTGACTACCAGGTATGTTACTAGGGTACATATCACCTCTGACTACCAGGTATGTTACTAGGGTACATATCACCTCTGACTACCAGGTATGTTACTAGGGCACATATCACCTCTGACTACCAGGTATGTTACTAGGGTACATATCACCTCTGACTACCAGGTATGTTACTAGGGTACATATCACCCCTGACTACCAGGTATGTTACTAGGTACATATCACCCCTGACTACCAGATATGTTACTAGGGTACATATCACCCCTGACTAACAGGTATGTTACTAGGGTACATATCACCCCTGACTACCAGGTATGTTACTAGGGTACATATCACCCCTGACTACCAGGTATGTTACTAGGGTACATATCACCCCTGACTACCAGGTATGTTACTAGGGTACATATCACCCCTGACTACCAGGTATGTTACTAGGGTACATATGTTACTAGGGTACATATCACCCCTGACTACCAGGTATGTTACTAGGTCCATATCACATCTGACTACCAGGTATGTTACTAGGGTGCATATCACCCCTGACTACCAGGTATGTTACTAGGGTACATATCACCCCTGACTACCAGGTATGTTACTAGGGTACATATCACCCCTGACTACCAGGTATGTTACTAGGGTACATATCACCTCTGACTACCAGGTATGTTACTAGGGTACATATCACCCCTGACTACCAGGTATGTTACTAGGGTACATATCACCTCTGACTACCAGGTATGTTACTAGGGTACATATCACCTCTGACTACCAGGTATGTTACTAGGGTACATATCACCCCTGACTACCAGGTATGTTACTAGGGTACATATCACCCCTGACTACCAGGTATGTTACTAGGGTACATATCACCCCTGACTACCAGGTATGTTACCAGGTACATATCACCCCTGACTACCAGGCATGTTACTAGGGTACATATCACCTCTGACTACCAGGTATGTTACTAGGGTACATATCACCCCTGACTACCAGGTATGTTACTAGGGTACATATCACCCCTGACTACCAGGTATGTTACTAGGGTACATATCACCCCTGACTACCAGGTATGTTACCAGGTACAGTGCCTTGCGAAAGTATTCGGCCCCCTTGAACTTTGCGACCTCTTGCCACATTTCAGGCTTCAAACATAAAGATATAAAACTGTATTTTTTTGTGAAGAATCAACAACAAGTGGGACACAATCATGAAGTGGAACGACATTTAGTGGATATTTCAAACTTTTTTAACAAATCAAAAACTGAAAAATTGGGCGTGCAAAATTATTCTAATAATTCTATTATTATTTACTGGTTGTAAAAAATAAATAAAAATAAAACTCACCACATGCCCAATAAAATATAGTCAACAATAACTGAATGGTTAAACACTAACGTTTCAGCCCACATTGCCTACATCTTAGTCATCACCTCTCCAGCTGTTTTGGGGTGTGAGTCAACTCATACTCTTTACTGTCCACTGGTTGTGCAATACAGCAATACGTCCTTAAAAACAGCATGTACTGTTACTATGTGCCATCATGATGAGTGATGTTTTGTTGTTGCCTGATCTGAGATCTGTTTGTGCCCTCTTGATAACTCCTGGGGTGATGTGTTATGCCACATGACCAGAGAACATGGCTACAGCACAAACAGATCTAGGACCAGTCTTAGGAGATTTTTCTTCTGTGTTTTTCAGATATTAACAATCCCAGCGAAGGCTGCGATAGCAGTGGGGAAGCTAAACAGCTATCCTGAACACATCCTCCTACCTCCATCCTTTCCTGTGAGTTACTTTTGTTAAACCATCATCCTACCTCTAGCCCTCTGTTAGAACCGTCATCCTACCTATAGACCTCTGTTAAACCATCATCCTACCTCTAGCCCTCTGTTAAACCAGCATCCTACCTCTAGCCCTCTGTTAAACCAGCATCCTACCTCTAGCCCTCTGTTAAACCATCATCCTACCTCCAGCCCTCTGTTAAACCATCATCCTACCTCCAGCCCTCAGTTAAACCATCATCTTACTTAAGAACAGCCCTTAGCCGTGGTATATTGGCCATATACCACACCCCCTCGTGCCTTATTGAGTAATGACAGGCACAAGATCAGATTGCTGACATTCCAACACGCAACACCACATTCTTACAATGTAACTCTTCACTGTCTTGAAATGACACGATAGGTGTTCAAACAGTGTTATGGTATGGTAGCTTGTCATGTCGCCCTGCCCTGACGTGTCTGTGTGCCTGTTGGTGCCTGTGTTTGTCCTCTCCTCTCTGCCCCCCCCCCCCCAGGGGAAGATAGTACACCAGAGTTTCACCATCCAGAGTTCCTTCACCCAGAGAGCGAGACTCCGACACATCCGTTCCCTGACAGAAGACATTCGGTTCTATTACAAAAGACTACGTAGTAACAAGAATGGACTGGAACCGAGACGCAAGTCCAAGGTGTAGACGCAGGTTCCCGCTGGAGGCTTTAGTTCAATAACATTGTTTCTGAACGTCAACATTTATGCAACACAGAGCTTAATGGCACCACTTTATTTCCCTGTTTTTGCAGGTTGCTAATATTTATTTTGATGCCAGTTTGCAGTGTGTCGACCACTGTTACGTGGGGTTGCCGTTTGTTCTGAAATGTGAGTAACTTGGACGTCTCGTGATATAATTTGTTAGAAAATGTTAAATCCTCACACAACGTGCTACTTAAAAACATCTAACCTTGACTCTAACCTTCAGCTGTAAACTATAATAATGTGAATGACCGTCTAACCTTCAGCTGTAAACTATAATAATGACCATCTAACCTTCAGCTGTAAACTATAATAATGACCATCTAACCTTCAGCTGTAAACTATAATAATGACCGTCTAACCTTCAGCTGTAAACTATAATAATGTGAATGACCATCTAACCTTCAGCTGTAAACTATAATAATGACCATCTAACCTTCAGCTGTAAACTATAATAATGACCGTCTAACCTTCAGCTGTAAACTATAATAATGACCATCTAACCTTCAGCTGTAAACTATAATAATGTGAATGACCATCTAACCTTCAGCTGTAAACTATAATAATGACCATCTAACCTTCAGCTGTAAACTATAATAATGACCGTCTAACCTTCAGCTGTAAACTATAATAATGACCATCTAACCTTCAGCTGTAAACTATAATAATGTGAATGACCATCTAATCTTCAGCTGTAAACTATAATAATGACCATCTAACCTTCAGCTGTAAACTATAATAATGTGAATGACCATCTAACCTTCAGCTGTAAACTATAATAATGACCATCTAACCTTCAGCTGTATACTATAATAATGTGAATGACCGTCTAACCTTCAGCTGTAAACTATAATAATGACCGTCTAACCTTCAGCTGTAAACTATAATAATGACCGTCTAACCTTCAGCTGTATACTATAATAATGTGAATGACCGTCTAACCTTCAGCTGTAAACTATAATAATGACCGTCTAACCTTCAGCTGTAAACTATAATAATGACCGTCTAACCTTCAGCTGTAAACTATAATAATGACCGTCTAACCTTCAGCTGTAAACTATAATAATGACCATCTAACCTTCAGCTGTAAACTATAATAATGACCATCTAACCTTCAGCTGTAAACTATAATAATGTGACTGACCATCTAACCTTCAGCTGTAAACTATAATAATGACCATCTAACCTTCAGCTGTAAACTATAATAATGACCGTCTAACCTTCAGCTGTAAACTATAATAATGACCGTCTAACCTTCAGCTGTAAACTATAATAATGACCATCTAACCTTCAGCTGTAAACTATAATAATGACCATCTAACCTTCAGCTGTAAACTATAATAATGACCATCTAACCTTCAGCTGTAAACTATAATAACGTGAATGACCATCTAACCTTCAGCTGTAAACTATAATAATGACCATCTAACCTTCAGCTATAAACTATAATAATGTGAATGACCGTCTAACCTTCAGCTGTAAACTATAATAATGTCCATCTAACCTTCAGCTGTAAACTATAATAATGACCATCTAACCTTCAGCTGTAAACTATAATAATGACCGTCTAACCTTCAGCTGTATACTATAATAATGACCGTCTAACCTTCAGCTGTATACTATAATAATGACCATCTAACCTTCAGCTGTAAACTATAATAATGACCATCTAACCTTCAGCTATAAACTATAATAATGACCATCTAACCTTCAGCTGTAAACTATAATAATGACCATCTAACCTTCAGCTATAAACTATAATAATGTGAATGACCATCTAACCTTCAGCTGTAAACTATAATAATGACCATCTAACCTTCAGCTATAAACTATAATAATGACCATCTAACCTTCAGCTGTAAACTATAATAATGACCGTCTAACCTTCAGCTGTAAACTATAATAATGACCGTCTAACCTTCAGCTGTATACTATAATAATGACCGTCTAACCTTCAGCTGTATACTATAATAATGACCGTCTAACCTTCAGCTGTATACTATAATAATGACCATCTAACCTTCAGCTGTAAACTATAATAATGACCATCTAACCTTCAGCTGTAAACTATAATAATGACCATCTAACCTTCAGCTGTAAACTATAATAATGACCGTCTAACCTTCAGCTGTATACTATAATAATGACCGTCTAACCTTCAGCTGTAAACTATAATAATGTGAATGACCATCTAACCTTCAGCTGTAAACTATAATAATGACCATCTAACCTTCAGCTGTAAACTATAATAATGACCATCTAACCTTCAGCTGTAAACTATAATAATGACCATCTAACCTTCAGCTGTATACTATAATAATGTGAATGACCATCTAACCTTCAGCTGTAAACTATAATAATGACCATCTAACCTTCAGCTGTAAACTATAATAATGACCGTCTAACCTTCAGCTGTATACTATAATAATGACCGTCTAACCTTCAGCTGTAAACTATAATAATGTGAATGACCATCTAACCTTCAGCTGTAAACTATAATAATGACCGTCTAACCTTCAGCTGTAAACTATAATAATGTGAATGACCATCTAACCTTCAGCTGTAAACTATAATAATGACCATCTAACCTTCAGCTGTAAACTATAATAATGTGAATGACCATCTAACCTTCAGCTGTAAACTATAATAATGACCATCTAACCTTCAGCTGTAAACTATAATAATGACCGTCTAACCTTCAGCTGTAAACTATAATAATGTGAATGACCATCTAACCTTCAGCTGTAAACTATAATAATGTGAATGACCATCTAACCTTCAGCTGTAAACTTTAATAATGTGAATGACCGTCTAACCTTCAGCTGTAAACTATAATAATGACCATCTAACCTTCAGCTGTAAACTATAATAATGACCATCTAACCTTCAGCTGTAAACTATAATAATGACCGTCTAACCTTCAGCTGTATACTATAATAATGACCGTCTAACCTTCAGCTGTATACTATAATAATGACCATCTAACCTTCAGCTGTAAACTATAATAATGACCATCTAACCTTCAGCTATAAACTATAATAATGACCATCTAACCTTCAGCTGTAAACTATAATAATGACCATCTAACCTTCAGCTATAAACTATAATAATGTGAATGACCATCTAACCTTCAGCTGTAAACTATAATAATGACCATCTAACCTTCAGCTATAAACTATAATAATGACCGTCTAACCTTCAGCTGTAAACTATAATAATGACCGTCTAACCTTCAGCTGTATACTATAATAATGACCGTCTAACCTTCAGCTGTATACTATAATAATGACCGTCTAACCTTCAGCTGTATACTATAATAATGACCATCTAACCTTCAGCTGTAAACTATAATAATGACCATCTAACCTTCAGCTGTAAACTATAATAATGACCATCTAACCTTCAGCTGTAAACTATAATAATGACCGTCTAACCTTCAGCTGTATACTATAATAATGACCGTCTAACCTTCAGCTGTAAACTATAATAATGTGAATGACCATCTAACCTTCAGCTGTAAACTATAATAATGACCATCTAACCTTCAGCTGTAAACTATAATAATGACCATCTAACCTTCAGCTGTAAACTATAATAATGACCATCTAACCTTCAGCTGTATACTATAATAATGTGAATGACCATCTAACCTTCAGCTGTAAACTATAATAATGACCATCTAACCTTCAGCTGTAAACTATAATAATGACCGTCTAACCTTCAGCTGTAAACTATAATAATGACCGTCTAACCTTCAGCTGTATACTATAATAATGACCGTCTAACCTTCAGCTGTAAACTATAATAATGTGAATGACCATCTAACCTTCAGCTGTAAACTATAATAATGACCGTCTAACCTTCAGCTGTAAACTATAATAATGTGAATGACCATCTAACCTTCAGCTGTAAACTATAATAATGTGAATGACCATCTAACCTTCAGCTGTAAACTATAATAATGTGAATGACCGTCTAACCTTCAGCTGTAAACTATAATAATGACCATCTAACCTTCAGCTGTAAACTATAATAATGACCATCTAACCTTCAGCTGTAAACTATAATAATGTGAATGACCATCAGCTACATGAATATTGGGCTATTGACCAACAGTCTACGTTAATATAGTGTCTTCCAGCTGATATACAGTATGTTAATATAGTGTTGTGTTTAAAGCTGAGGCTCGTCCCCACGGCCTGGTCTTACAGGAGGACATCTGGGATGCTGACATTGACCTCCACCAGAAACTGCTCCGACGCTGGACAGAGCTGAAAGATCGCTCGGGACATCAGTGAGTCTGACATCTCTCTGGCTGAGGCCTGAACGGCACCCTGTTCTCTATATAGTGCAGCACTTGTCACCTGGGCCCTATATAAGGCCTAGGTGACAAGTGCTGCACTATATAGGGCCCAGGTGACGTTAAGCCACTATATAGGGCCTAGGTGACAAGTGCTGCACTATAAAGGGCCCAGGTGACGTTAAGCCACTATATAGGGCCCAGGTGACAAGTGCTGCACTATATAGGGCCCAGGTGACAAGTGCTGCACTATATAGGGCCCAGGTGACGTTAAGCCACTATATAGGGCCCAGGTGACAAGTGCTGCACTATATAGGGCCCAGGTGACAAGTGCTGCACTATATAGGGCCCAGGTGACAAGTACTACACTATATAGGGCCCAGGTGACAAGTACTACACTATATAGGGCCCAGGTGACAAGTGCTGCACTATAAAGGGCCCAGGTGACGTTAAGCCACTATATAGGGCCCAGGTGACAAGTACTACACTATATAGGGCCTAGGTGACAAGTACTACACTATATAGGGCCCAGGTGACAAGTACTACACTATATAGGGCCCAGGTGACAAGTACTACACTATATAGGGCCTAGGTGACAAGTACTACACTATATAGGGCCCAGGTGACAAGTACTGCACTATATAGGGCCCAGGTGACAAGTACTACACTATATAGGGCCTAGGTGACAAGTACTACACTATATAGGGCCCAGGTGACAAGTGCTGCACTATATAGGGCCCAGGTGACAAGTGCTGCACTATATAGGGCCCAGGTGACAAGTACTACACTATATAGGGCCTAGGTGACAAGTACTACACTATATAGGGCCCAGGTGACAAGTGCTGCACTATATAGGGCCCAGGTGACAAGTGCTGCACTATATAGGGCCCAGGTGACAAGTACTACACTATATAGGGCCTAGGTGACAAGTACTACACTATATAGGGCCCAGGTGACAAGTACTACACTATATAGGGCCTAGGTGACAAGTACTACAGTATATAGGGCCTAGGTGACAAGTGCTGCACTATATAGGGCCCAGGTGACGTTAAGCCACTATATAGGGCCTAGGTGACAAGTGCTGCACTATAAAGGGCCCAGGTGACGTTAAGCCACTATATAGGGCCCAGGTGACAAGTGCTGCACTATATAGGGCCCAGGTGACAAGTGCTGCACTATAAAGGGCCCAGGTGACGTTAAGCCACTATATAGGGCCCAGGTGACAAGTGCTGCACTATATAGGGCCCAGGTGACAAGTGCTGCACTATATAGGGCCCAGGTGACAAGTGCTGCACTATATAGGGCCCAGGTGACAAGTACTACACTATATAGGGCCCAGGTGACAAGTACTACACTATATAGGGCCCAGGTGACAAGTGCTGCACTATAAAGGGCCCAGGTGACGTTAAGCCACTATATAGGGCCCAGGTGACAAGTACTACACTATATAGGGCCTAGGTGACAAGTACTACACTATATAGGGCCCAGGTGACAAGTACTACACTATATAGGGCCCAGGTGACAAGTACTACACTATATAGGGCCTAGGTGACAAGTACTACACTATATAGGGCCTAGGTGACAAGTACTGCACTATATAGGGCCCAGGTGACAAGTACTACACTATATAGGGCCTAGGTGACAAGTACTACACTATATAGGGCCTAGGTGACAAGTACTACACTATATAGGGCCTAGGTGACAAGTACTGCACTATATAGGGCCTAGGTGACAAGTGCTGCACTATATAGGGCCCAGGTGACAAGTACTACACTATATAGGGCCTAGGTGACAAGTGCTGCACTATATAGGGCCCAGGTGACAAGTACTACACTATATAGGGCCTAGGTGACAAGTACTACACTATATAGGGCCTAGGTGACAAGTACTGCACTATATAGGGCCTAGGTGACAAGTGCTGCACTATATAGGGCCTAGGTGACAAGTGCTGCACTATATAGGGCCCAGGTGACGTTAAGCCACTATATAGGGCCTAGGTGACAAGTGCTGCACTATATAGGGCCTAGGTGACAAGTGCTGCACTATATAGGGCCCAGGTGACGTTAAGCCACTATATAGGGCCTAGGTGACAAGTACTACACTATATAGGGCCTAGGTGACAAGTACTGCACTATATAGGGCCTAGGTGACAAGTGCTGCACTATATAGTGGCTTAATGTCACCTGGGCCCTATATAGTGCAGTACTTTGAAGTACAGTCCCTGAAGATGTTTATCTTCTCTTCTGTGACCCCCGAAAACATCAAAATGAAGTAATTACAACCACAAACTTGCTGATGTCTTTCCAATTGTTACAAACAAACAACGCTTCAAATGGAAGTGGTCTCTCCAGTCTATAGGGAACAGGGTGCCCATACTGTAGGTCTCTCCAGTCTATAGGGAACAGGGTGCCCATAGGTCTCTCCAGTCTATAGGGAACAGGGTGCCCATACTGTAGGTCTCTCCAGTCTATAGGGAACAGGGTGCCCATACTGTAGGTCTCTCCAGTCTATAGGGAACAGGGTGCCCATACTGTAGGTCTCTCCAGTCTATAGGGAACAGGGTGCCAATAGGTCTCCAGTCTATAGGGAACAGGGTGCCCATACTGTAGGTCTCTCCAGTCTATAGGGAACAGGGTGCCCATACTGTAGGTCTCTCCAGTCTATAGGGAACAGGGTGCCCATACTGTAGGTCTCTCCAGTCTATAGGAAACAGGGTGCCCATACTGTAGGTCTCTCCAGTCTATAGGGAACAGGGTGCCCATACTGTAGGTCTCTCCAGTCTATAGGGAACAGGGTGCCCATACTGTAGGTCTCTCCAGTCTATAGGGAACAGGGTGCCCATACTGTAGTCTCTCCAGTCTCAGGGTGCCCCAGTCAGTCTATAGGGAACAGGGTGCCCATAGGTCTCTCCAGTCTATAGGGAACAGGGTGCCCATACTGTAGGTCTCTCCAGTCTATAGGGAACAGGGTGCCCATACTGTAGGTCTCTCCAGTCTATAGGGAACAGGGTGCCCATACTGTAGGTCTCTCCAGTCTCTGCCCAGTCTATAGGGAACAGGGTGCCCATACTGTAGGTCTCTCCAGTCTATAGGGAACATGGTGCCCATAGGGAACAGGGTGCCCATACTGTAGGTCTCTCCAGTCTATAGGGAACAGGGTGCCCATACTGTAGGTCTCTCCAGTCTATAGGGAACAGGGTGCCCATACTGTAGGTCTCTCCAGTCTATAAGGAACAGGGTGCCCATAGGATGCACATAACTCTGTCTTCTCTTGATCATATGTGACAGTGCTGCGTTGGTGCAGACAGTAGTCCTGAGTGTCCTGATGTTTGTCTTTGTATAAAGAGTTGAGGCGGTGTTTGAAGTCAGCACAGATCTTCAGGAGACGGTCCAGGCAACAATAACAGCCCAACAGACCTGGCCGTCGCTGGTTAACGCCTCACAACAAATCACGTTTCCCCTCACCAATGCCAATAGCTCCTCTGTGAGTACAGTACACAAACATACACTATATAAACATACACTATACAAACATACTTTCGAAAAGTAGTCAGTCTTTTTCCCAAAAACATTTACGTTACAGCCTTATTCTATAATGGATTAAATAACTAAAAAATCTCATCAATCTACGCACAATACCCCATAATGACATTTAAAAACAATATGTATTTTAAATAAAAAAAGTCCTTATTTATGTAAGTATATTCAGTCCATTTAATATTAGATTCAAAATTGAGCTCATGTGCATCCTGTTTCCATTGATCATCCTTGAGATGTTTTTACAACTTGATTGGAGTCCACCTGTGGTAAATTCAATTGATTGGACATGATTTGGAAAGACACACACCTGACTATATAAGGTCCCACAGTTGTCAGAGCAAAAACCAAGCCATGAGGTCGAAGGAATTGTCCGTAGAGCTCCGAGACAGGATTGTGTCGAGGCACAGATCTGGGGAAGGGTACCAAAACATTTCTGCAGCATTGAAGGTCTCCAAGAACACAGTAGTCTCCATCATTCTTAAATGGAAGAAGTTTGGAACCACCAAGACTCTTCCTAGAGCTGGCCGTCCGGCCAAACTGAGCAATCGGGGGAGAAGGGCCTTGGTCAGGGAGGTGTCCAAGAACCCAATGGTCACTCTGACAGAGTTCCAGAGTTCCTCTGTGGAGATGGGAGAACCTTCCAGAAGGACAACCATCTCTGCAGTACTTCACCAATCAGGCCTTTATGGTAGAGTGTCCAGATGGTAGCCACTCCTCAGTAAAAGGCACATGACAGCCCGCTTGGAGTTTGCCAAAAGGCACCTAAAGACACTCAGACCATTAGAAACAAGATTCTCTGGTTTGATGAAACCAAGATTGAACTCGTTGGCCTGAATGCCAAGCGTCACGTCTGGAGGAAACCTGGCAACATCCCTACGCATGGTGGTGGCAGCATCATGCTGTGGGGAAGTTTTTCAGAGGCAGGAACTGGGAGACTAGTCAGGATCGAGGGAAAGATGAACAGAGCAAAGTACAGAGAGATCCTTGATGAAACCCTGCTCCAGAGCGCTCAGTACCTCAGACTGGGGAGAAGATTAACCTTCCAATATTACAACGACCCTAAGCACATTGGCAAGACAACACAGGAGTGGCTTCGGGACAAGTCTCTGAATGTCCTTGACTGGCTCAGCCAGAGGCCGGAGGACTTGAACCTCTGGAGAGCCCTGAAAATAGCTGTGCAGCGATGCTCCCCATCCAACCTGACAGAGCTTGAGAGGATCTGCAGAGAAGAACAGGAGAAACTCCCCAAATACAGGTGTGCCAAGCTTGTAGCGTCATACCCCAGAAGACTCATGGCTGTAATCGCTGCCAAAAGTGCTTCAACAAAGTACTGAGTAAAGGTTCTGAATATTTATGTAATATTTCAGTGTTATTTTTAATACATTTGCAAAAATGTATAAAAAAACTGTTTTTGCAGTGTCATAATGGTGTATTGTGGGTAGAGTAATCCATTTTAGAATCAGGCTGTAACGTAACAAAATGTGGAAAAAGTCAAGTGGTCTGAATACTTTCCGAATGCACTACACACACACACACATTTCACTGACTCTCTCGCTCTGGTCTCTCGCTCTCTCATCTCTTATCCTTGTGTGTCTTACAGGAGACAGAGGTTGTTCTAGAGAACCCAGCAGATGTCCCAGTGTATGTCCAGATCCTTCCTCTGGCGCTCTACCCGAACCCCTCCGTGTTTGCTGGGAAACTCAGCGACAGGTATGAAGTGGCACCTAGCTGCCTGGTGGTGCACACCGTGTGGCTCTGATACAGTACATTAATTAGATATCAGCTATCTATGCTGCCATGCTGCTGTTCCAGTTTCAACTGACCTGAGCCCTAGGACCATGCCCCAGGACTACCTGACATGATGACTCCTTGCTGTCCCCAGTCCACCTGGCCATGCTGCTGCTCCAGTTTCAACTTCCACCTGACTGTGCTGCTGCTCCAGTTTCAACTGTTCTGCCTTATTATTATTCGACCATGCTGGTCATTTATGAACATTTGAACATCTTGGCCATGTTCTGTTATAATCTCCACCCGGCACAGCCAGAAGAGGACTGGCCACCCCTCATAGCCTGGTTCCTCTCTAGGTTTCTTCCTAGGTTTTGGCCTTTCTAGGGAGTTTTTCCTAGCCACCGTGCTTCTACACCTGCATTGCTTGCTGTTTGGGGTTTTAGGCTGGGTTTCTGTACAGCACTTTGAGATATCAGCTGATGTACGAAGGGCTATATAAATAAATTTGATTTGATTTGATATCTGAGCAACCACCTCTCACAACCGAAGGCCTTTCTGTTGCTGTGTACCCGACACATTTTAGGGTGGAAATAAAGGAGGACCCTCACTGACTCTTATCTCTTTCCAGCTTCCCACTGGGAAAGTTGTCTGACATCGACACAAATTCACTGGAATTTCAGGTCAACAGAAACCTAGTAAGTAGTGCAGAATAGTACTTGAGTTCTCTGTGACCCTGTTGTACAGTACTGCCAGTGTTACCTAGCTGGAACAACATTCATAGCCAATTACAAGTCATTTATTGAAGAATTGTAAGAATTTTCGGTTGCAGTTTGTTTGGTGTCTTACTGCTATGCCTTAGTTTGTATGTATGTGTGTCTCTGTGTGTCTCTGTCCTCTCTGTGTGTCTCTGTCCTCTCTGTGTGTCTCTGTCCTCTCTGTGTGTCTTTGTCCTCTCTGTGTGTCTCTGTCCTCTCTGTGTGTCTCTGTCCTCTCTGACTACTCTGTGTGTCTCTGTCCTCTCTGCGTGTCTCTGTCCTCTCTGTGTGTCTCTGTCCTCTCTGTGTGTCTCTGACTACTATGTGTGTCTCTGTCCTCTCTGTGTGTCTCTGTCCTCTCTGTGTGTCTCTGTCCTCTCTGTGTGTCTCTGTCCTCTCTGTGTGTCTCTGTCCTCTCTGACTACTCTGTGTGTCTCTGTGTGTCTCTGTCCTCTCTGTGTGTCTCTGTCCTCTGTCCTCTGTGTCTCTCTGTCCTCTCTGTGTGTCTCTGTCCTCTCTGTGTGTCTCTGTCTTCTCTGTGTGTCTCTGTCCTCTCTGTGTGTCTCTTGTCCTCTCTGTGTGTCTCTTGTCCTCTCTGACTGCTCTGTGTGTCTCTTGTCCTCTCTGACTGCTCTGTGTGTCTCTGTCCGCTCTGTGTGTCTCTGTCCTCTCTGTGTGTCTCTTGTCCTCTCTGTGTGTCTCTTGACTGCTCTGTGTGTCTCTTGTCCTCTCTGTCCTCTCTGTGTGGCTCTGTCCTCTCTGACTGCTCTGTGTCTCCCTGTCCTCTCTGTGTCTCCCTGTCCTCTCTGTGTGTCTCTTGTCCTCTCTGACAGCTCTGTGTGTCTCTGTCCTCTCTGACTGCTCTGTGTGTCTCTGTCCTCTCTGACTGCTCTGTGTGTCTCTGTCCTCTCCCAGTCGTCTGTAATGAAGGGAAGCTCAGGGTTTGTGGAGGGCTCGACCAGACCGTTTGTCTACAGCGTGCTCCTGCAGCCTGGAGAGGTCAAGTCCTTCAGCCTGAGGTTCACTCCTTCCAGCAACCACTCTGTCTCCTCCCTGCTCATAGTCAGGTGGGTCAGTGGTATTGAGTATTACCCCCCCCCCATCCCTACACTGTGTCATATTCAGAGTATTACCCCCCCTCCATCCCTACACTGTGTCATATTCAGAGTATTACCCCCCCTACACTGTGTCATATTCAGAGTATTACCCCCCTACACTGTGTCATATTCAGAGTATTACCCCCCCCATCCCTACACTGTGTCATATTCAGAGTATTACCACCCCCATCCCTACACTGTCATATTCAGAGTATTACCCCCCCCATCCCTACACTGTGTCATATTCAGAGTATTACCCCCCCCTCCCCCCATCCCTACACTGTGTCATATTCAGAGTATTACCCCCATCCCTACACTATGTCATATTCCATCCCTACACTGTGTCATATTCAGACTGTGTATTACCCCCCATCCCTACACTGTGTCATATTCAGAGTATTACCCCCCATCCCTACACTGTGTCATATTCAGAGTATTACCCCCCATCCCTACACTGTGTCATATTCAGAGTATTACCCCCATCCCTACACTGTGTCATATTCAGAGTATTACCCCCATCCCTACACTGTGTCATATTCAGAGTATTACCCCCCATCCCTACACTGTGTCATATTCAGAGTATTAACCCCCCCCCCCATCCCTACACTGTGTCATATTCAGAGTATTACCCCCCATCCCTACACTGTGTCATATTCAGAGTATTCCCCCCCCATCCCTACACTGTGTCATATTCAGAGTATTCCCCCCCCATCCCTACACTGTGTCATATTCAGAGTATTACCCCCCATCCCTACACTGTGTCATATTCAGAGTATTACCCCCCATCCCTACACTGTCATATTCAGAGTATTACCCCCCCCCATCCCTACACTGTGTCATATTCAGAGTATTACCCCCCCCATCCCTACACTGTGTCATATTCAGAGTATTACTGTGTCATATTCCCCCCATCCCTACACTGTGTCATATTCAGAGTATTGCCCCCATCCCTACACTGTGTCATATTCAGAGTATTACCCCCCATCCCTACACTGTGTCATATTCAGAGTATTACCCCCATCCCTACACTGTGTCATATTCAGAGTATTCCCCCCATCCCTACACTGTGTCATATTCAGAGTATTACCCCCCCCATCCCTACACTGTGTCATATTCAGAGTATTACCCCCCCCATCCCTACACTGTGTCATATTCAGAGTATTCCCCCCCATCCCTACACTGTGTCATATTCAGTATTGCCCCCCCCATCCCTACACTGTGTCATATTCAGATTACCCCCCATCCCCACTGTGTCATCCCTACCCCATCCCTACACTGTGTCATATTCAGAGTATTACCCCCCATCCCTACACTGTGTCATATTCAGAGTATTACCCCCCATCCCTACACTGTGTCATATTCAGAGTATTACCCCCCATCCCTCCCACTGTGTCATATTCAGAGTATTACCCCCCATCCCTACACTGTGTCATATTCAGAGTATTACCCCCCCCATCCCTACACTGTGTCATATTCAGAGTATTACCCCCCATCCCTACACTGTGTCATATTCAGAGTATTACCCCCCATCCCTACACTGTGTCATATTCAGAGTATTACCCCCCCATCCCTACACTGTGTCATATTCAGAGTATTACCCCCCCCATCCCTACACTGTGTCATATTCAGAGTATTACCCCCCATCCCTACACTGTGTCATATTCAGAGTATTACCCCCCATCCCTACACTGTGTCATATTCAGAGTATTACCCCCCATCCCTACTGTCATATTCAGAGTATTACCCCCATCCCTACACTGTGTCATATTCAGAGTATTAACCCCCCATCCCTACACTGTGTCATATTCAGAGTATTAACCCCCCATCCCTACACTGTGTCATATTCAGAGTATTACCCCCCCCATCCCTACACTGTGTCATATTCAGAGTATTACCCCCCATCCCTACACTGTGTCATATTCAGAGTATTACCCCCCATCCCTACACTGTGTCATATTCAGTATTACCCCCATCCCTACACTGTGTCATATTCAGTACCCCCCATCCCTACACTGTGTCATATTCAGAGTATTACCCCCATCCCTACACTGTGTCATATTCAGAGTATTACCCCCCCATCCCTACACTGTGTCATATTCAGAGTATTACCCCCCATCCCTACACTGTGTCATATTCAGAGTATTACCCCCCATCCCTACACTGTGTCATATTCAGAGTATTGCCCCCCCCCCATCCCTACACTGTGTCATATTCAGAGTATTACCCCCATCCCTACACTGTGTCATATTCAGAGTATTACCCCCCATCCCTACACTGTGTCATATTCAGAGTATTACCCCCCATCCCTACACTGTGTCATATTCAGAGTATTACCCCCCCATCCCTACACTGTGTCATATTCAGAGTATTACCCCCCCATCCCTACACTGTGTCATATTCAGAGTATTACCCCCCATCCCTACACTG
The DNA here is from genome assembly GCF_034236695.1 of Oncorhynchus nerka. Lineage (NCBI taxonomy): Eukaryota > Metazoa > Chordata > Actinopteri > Salmoniformes > Salmonidae > Oncorhynchus > Oncorhynchus nerka. Next base: position 2,241,581 of record NC_088420.1, read on the forward strand.
TGTCATATTCAGAGTATACCCCCCCCATCCCTACACTGTGTCATATTCAGAGTATTACCCCCCATCCCTACACTGTGTCATATTCAGAGTATTACCCCCCATCCCTACACTGTGTCATATTCAGAGTATTCCCCCCCATCCCCACTGTGTCATATTCCTACACTGTGTCATATTCAGAGTATTACTGTGTCCCCCCCCATCCCTACACTGTGTCATATTCAGAGTATTCCCCCCCATCCCTACACTGTGTCATATTCAGAGTATTACCCCCCATCCCTACACTGTGTCATATTCAGAGTATTACCCCCATCCCTACACTGTGTCATATTCAGAGTATTACCCCCCCATCCCTACACTGTGTCATATTCAGAGTATTGCCCCCCCATCCCTACACTGTGTCATATTCAGAGTATTACCCCCCATCCCTACACTGTGTCATATTCCCCCATCCCTACACTGTGTCATATTCAGAGTATTACCCCCCCCCCATCCCTACACTGTGTCATATTCAGAGTATTACCCCCCCCCCATCCCTACACTGTGTCATATTCAGAGTATTACCCCCCATCCCTACACTGTGTCATATTCAGAGTATTACCCCCATCCCTACACTGTGTCATATTCAGAGTATTACCCCCCCATCCCTACACTGTGTCATATTCAGAGTATTACCCCCCATCCCTACACTGTGTCATATTCAGAGTATTACCCCCCATCCCTACACTGTGTCATATTCATTAGTATCCCTACTGTGTCCCCCATCCCTACACTGTGTCATATTCAGAGTATTACCCCCCATCCCTACACTGTGTCATATTCAGAGTATTACCCCCCATCCCTACACTGTGTCATATTCAGAGTATTACCCCCCCCCCATCCCTACACTGTGTCATATTCAGAGTATTACCCCCCCCATCCCTACACTGTGTCATATTCAGAGTATTACCCCCCATCCCTACACTGTGTCATATTCAGAGTATTACCCCCCATCCCTACACTGTGTCATATTCAGAGTATTACCCCCCCCATCCCTACACTGTGTCATATTCACAGTCATATTACCCCCCATCCCTACACTGTGTCATATTCAGAGTATTACCCCCCCCATCCCTACACTGTGTCATATTCAGAGTATTACCCCCCCCATCCCTACACTGTGTCATATTCAGAGTATTACCTCCCCCATCCCTACACTGTGTCATATTCAGAGTATTGCCCCCCATCCCTACACTGTGTCATATTCAGAGTATTACCCCCCATCCCTACACTGTGTCATATTCAGAGTATTACTCCCCCATCCCTACACTGTGTCATATTCAGAGTATTACCCCCCATCCCTACACTGTGTCATATTCAGAGTATTACCCCCCATCCCTACACTGTGTCATATTCAGAGTATTACCCCCCATCCCTACACTGTGTCATATTCAGAGTATTACCCCCCATCCCTACACTGTGTCATATTCAGAGTACCCCCCATCCCCCCCCCATCCCTACACTGTGTCATATTCAGAGTATTACCCCCCATCCCTACACTGTGTCATATTCAGAGTATTACCCCCCATCCCTACACTGTCATATTCAGAGTATTACCCCCCCCATCCCTACACTGTGTCATATTCAGAGTATTACCCCCCATCCCTACACTGTGTCATATTCAGAGTATTACCCCCCCCATCCCTACACTGTGTCATATTCAGAGTATTACCCCCATCCCTACACTGTCATATTCAGAGTATTACCCCCCATCCCTACACTGTGTCATATTCAGAGTATTACCCCCCCCATCCCTACACTGTGTCATATTCATCCCTACACTGTGTCATATTAACCCCCCAGAGTCATTACCCCCCATCCCTACACTGTGTCATATTCAGAGTATTACCCCCCATCCCTACACTGTGTCATATTCAGAGTATTACCCCCATCCCTACACTGTGTCATATTCAGAGTATTACCCCCCATCCCTACACTGTGTCATATTCAGAGTATTACTCCCCCCCATCCCTACACTGTGTCATATTCAGAGTATTACCCCCCATCCCTACACTGTGTCATATTCAGAGTATTACCCCCCATCCCTACACTGTGTCATATTCAGAGTATTACCCCCCATCCCTACACTGTGTCATATTCAGAGTATTACCCCCCCCATCCCTACACTGTGTCATATTCAGAGTATTACCCCCCCATCCCTACACTGTGTCATATTCAGAGTATTACCCCCCCCATCCCTACACTGTGTCATATTCAGAGTATTACCCCCCCCATCCCTACACTGTGTCATATTACCCCCCCATCCCTACACTGTGTCATATTACCCCCCATCCCTACACTGTGTCATATTCAGATATTGCCCCCATCCCTACACTGTGTCATATTCAGAGTATTACCCCCCATCCCTACACTGTGTCATATTCAGAGTATTACCCCCCCATCCTACACTGTGTCATATTCAGAGTATTACCTCCCCCCATCCCTACACTGTGTCATATTCAGAGTATTACCCCCCATCCTACACTGTGTCATATTCAGAGTATTACTCTATCCCCCCATCCCTACACTGTGTCATATTCAGAGTATTACCCCCATCCCTACACTGTGTCATATTCAGAGTACCCCCCATCCCTACACTGTGTCATATTCAGAGTATTATCCCTACACCCCATCCCTACACTGTGTCATATTCAGAGTATTACCCCCATCCCTACACTGTGTCATATTCAGAGTATTACCCCCCATCCCTACACTGTGTCATATTCAGAGTATTACCCCCCATCCCTACACTGTGTCATATTCAGAGTATTACCCCCCATCCCTACACTGTGTCATATTCAGAGTATTACCCCCCCATCCCTACACTGTGTCATATTCAGAGTATTACCCCCCCATCCCTACACTGTGTCATATTCAGAGTATTACCCCCATCCCTACACTGTGTCATATTCAGAGTATTACCCCCATCCCTACACTGTGTCATATTCAGAGTATTACCCCCCATCCCTACACTGTGTCATATTCAGAGTATTACCCCCCATCCCTACACTGTGTCATATTCAGAGTATTACCCCCCATCCCTACACTGTGTCATATTCAGAGTATTACCCCCCATCCCTACACTGTGTCATATTCAGAGTATTACCCCCCATCCCTACACTGTGTCATATTCAGAGTATTACCCCCCATCCCTACACTGTGTCATATTCAGAGTATTACCCCCATCCCTACACTGTGTCATATTCAGAGTATTCCCCCCCCCATCCCTACACTGTGTCATATTCAGAGTATTACCCCCCATCCTACACTGTGTCATATTCAGAGTATTACCCCCATCCCTACACTGTGTCATATTCAGAGTATTACCCCCCCATCCCTACACTGTGTCATATTCAGAGTATTACCCCCCATCCCTACACTGTGTCATATTCAGAGTATTACCCCCCATCCCTACACTGTGTCATATTCAGAGTATTAACCCCCCATCCCTACACTGTGTCATATTCAGAGTATTACCCCCATCCCTACACTGTGTCATATTCAGAGTATTACCCCCATCCCCATCCCTACACTGTGTCATATTCAGAGTATTACCCCCCCCATCCCTACACTGTGTCATATTCAGAGTATTACCCCCCATCCCTACACTGTGTCATATTCAGAGTATTACCCCCCATCCCTACACTGTGTCATATTCAGAGTACCCCCATCCCTACCTGTGTCCCATCCCTACACTGTGTCATATTCAGAGTATTACCCCCCCCATCCCTACACTGTGTCATATTCAGTATTACCCCCCCATCCCTACACTGTGTCATATTCAGAGTATTACCCCCCTACACTGTGTCATATTCAGAGTATTACCCCCCATCCCTACACTGTGTCATATTCAGAGTATTACCCCCCATCCCTACACTGTGTCATATTCAGAGTATTACCCCCCATCCCTACACTGTGTCAGTATTACCCCCCCCATCCCTACACTGTGTCATATTCAGAGTATTACCCCCATCCCTACACTGTGTCATATTCAGAGTATTACCCCCCCCATCCCTACACTGTGTCATATTCAGAGTATTACCCCCCCATCCCTACACTGTGTCATATTCAGAGTATTACCCCCCCCATCCCTACACTGTGTCATATTCAGAGTATTACCCCCCCCATCCCTACACTGTGTCATATTCAGAGTATTACCCCCCCCATCCCTACACTGTGTCATATTCAGAGTATTACCCCCCATCCCTACACTGTGTCATATTCAGAGTATTACCCCCCCCATCCCTACACTGTGTCATATTCAGAGTATTGCCCCCCATCCCCCCCATCCCTACACTGTGTCATATTCAGAGTATTACCCCCCATCCCTACACTGTGTCATATTCAGAGTATTACCCCCATCCCTACACTGTGTCATATTCAGAGTATTGCCCCCCCATCCCTACACTGTGTCATATTCAGAGTATTACCCCCCCCATCCCTACACTGTGTCATATTCAGAGTATTACCCCCCCATCCCTACACTGTGTCATATTCAGAGTATTACCCCCCCCATCCCTACACTGTGTCATATTCAGAGTATTACCCCCATCCCTACACTGTGTCATATTCAGTATTACCCCCCCCATCCCTACACTGTGTCATATTCAGAGTATTACCCCCCATCCCTACACTGTGTCATATTCAGAGTATTACCCCCATCCCTACACTGTGTCATATTCAGAGTATTACCCCCCCCATCCCTACACTGTGTCATATTCAGAGTATTACCCCCCCCCATCCCTACACTGTGTCATATTCAGAGTATTACCCCCCATCCCTACACTGTGTCATATTCAGAGTATTACCCCCCCATCCCTACACTGTGTCATATTCAGAGTATTACCCCCATCCCTACACTGTGTCATATTCAGAGTATTACCCCCCCATCCCTACACTGTGTCATATTCAGAGTATTACCCCCCTCCCCCATCCCTACACTGTGTCATATTCAGAGTATTACCCCCCCCATCCCTACACTGTGTCATATTCAGAGTATTAACCCCCATCCCTACACCCCCATCCCTACACTGTGTCATATTCAGAGTATTACCCCCCATCCCTACACTGTGTCATATTCAGAGTATTACCCCCCCCCATCCCTACACTGTGTCATATTCAGAGTATTACCCCCCATCCCTACACTGTGTCATATTCAGAGTATTACCCCCCATCCCTACACTGTGTCATATTCAGAGTATTACCCCCCATCCCTACACTGTGTCATATTCAGAGTATTACCCCCCATCCCTACACTGTGTCATATTCAGAGTACCCCCCCATCCCTACACTGTGTCATATTCAGAGTATTACCCCCATCCCTACACTGTGTCATATTCCCATCCCTACACTGTGTCATATTCAGAGTATTACCCCCCATCCCTACACTGTGTCATATTCAGAGTATTACCCCCCATCCCTACACTGTGTCATATTCAGAGTATTACCCCCCCCATCCCTACACTGTGTCATATTCAGAGTATTTACATATTCAGAGTATTACCTCCCCCATCCCTACACTGTGTCATATTCAGAGTATTACCCCCCCATCCCTACACTGTGTCATATTCAGAGTATTACCCCCCATCCCTACACTGTGTCATATTCAGAGTATTACCCCCCATCCCTACACTGTGTCATATTCAGAGTATTATCCCCCCCATCCCTACACTGTGTCATATTCAGAGTATTACCCCCCATCCCTACACTGTGTCATATTCAGAGTATTACCCCCCATCCCTACACTGTGTCATATCATATTCACTGTGTCATAGTATTACCCCCCATCCCTACACTGTGTCATATTCAGAGTATTACCCCCATCCCTACACTGTGTCATATTCAGAGTATTACCCCCCATCCCTACACTGTGTCATATTCAGAGTATTACCCCCCCCATCCCTACACTGTGTCATATTCAGAGTATTACCCCCCATCCCTACACTGTGTCATATTCAGAGTATTACCCCCCCCATCCCTACACTGTGTCATATTCCCCCCCATCCCTACACTGTGTCATATTCAGAGTATTACCCCCCCATCCCTACACTGTGTCATATTCAGAGTATTACCCCCCATCCCTACACTGTGTCATATTCAGAGTATTACCCCCCCCATCCCTACACTGTGTCATATTCAGAGTATTACCCCCCCATCCCTACACTGTGTCATATTCAGAGTATTACCCCCCCCATCCCTACACTGTGTCATATTCAGAGTATTACCCCCATCCCTACACTGTGTCATATTCAGAGTATTACCCCCCATCCCTACACTGTGTCATATTCAGAGTATTACCCCATCCCTACCCCAGAGTATTACCCCCCCATCCCTACACTGTGTCATATTCAGAGTATTACCCCCCATCCCTACACTGTGTCATATTCAGAGTATTACCCCCCCCATCCCTACACTGTGTCATATTCAGAGTATTACCCCCCATCCCTACACTGTGTCATATTCAGAGTATTACCCCCCATCCCTACACTGTGTCATATTCAGAGTATTACCCCCATCCCTACACTGTGTCATATTCAGAGTATTACCCCCCCCCATCCCTACACTGTGTCATATTCAGAGTATTAGCCCCCCCATCCCTACACTGTCATATTCAGAGTATTACCCCCCATCCCTACACTGTCATATTCAGAGTACCCCCCATCCCTACACTGTGTCATATTCAGAGTATTACCCCCCTCCCCCCCATCCCTACACTGTGTCATATTCAGAGTATTACCCCCCATCCCTACACTGTGTCATATTCAGAGTATTACCCCCCATCCCTACACTGTGTCATATTCAGAGTATTACCCCCCATCCCTACACTGTGTCATATTCAGAGTATTACCCCCCCCATCCCTACACTGTGTCATATTCAGAGTATTACCCCCCATCCTACACTGTGTCATATTCAGAGTATTACCCCCCATCCCTACACTGTGTCATATTCAGAGTATTACCCCCCATCCCTGTGTCATATTCAGAGTATTACCCCCCCCATCCCTACACTGTGTCATATTCAGAGTATTACCCCCCCCATCCCTACACTGTGTCATATTCAGAGTATTAACCCCCCATCCCTACACTGTGTCATATTCAGAGTATTACCCCCCCATCCCTACACTGTGTCATATTCAGAGTATTACCCCCATCCCCATCCCTACACTGTGTCATATTCAGAGTATTAACCCCCATCCCTACACTGTGTCATATTCAGAGTATTACCCCCCATCCCTACACTGTGTCATATTCAGAGTATTACCCCCATCCCCATCCCTACACTGTCATATTCAGAGTATTACCCCCCCCTACACTGTCATATTCAGAGTATTACCCCCCCCATCCCTACACTGTCATATTCAGAGTATTACCCCCCCCATCCCTACACTGTGTCATATTCAGAGTATTACCCCCCATCCCTACACTGTCATATTCAGAGTATTACCCCCACCCCTACACTGTCATATTCAGAGTATTACCCCCCATCCCTACACTGTCATATTCAGAGTATTACCCCCCATCCCTACACTGTCATATTCAGAGTATTACCCCCCCCCCATCCCTACACTGTGTCATATTCAGAGTATTACCCCCATCCCTACACTGTCATATTCAGAGTATTACCCCCATCCCTACACTGTCATATTCAGAGTATTACCCCCCCATCCCTACACTGTCATATTCAGAGTATTACCCCCCTACACTGTCATATTCAGAGTATTACCCCCCCCATCCCTACACTGTCATATTCAGAGTATTACCCCCCATCCCTACACTGTGTCATATTCAGAGTCATATTCCCCCCCCCATCCCTACACTGTGTCATATTCAGAGTATTACCCCCATCCCCATCCCTACACTGTGTCATATTCAGAGTATTAACCCCCCTACACTGTCATATTCAGAGTATTACCCCCCTCCATCCCTACACTATCATATTCAGAGTATTACCCCCCATCCCTACACTGTGTCATATTCAGAGTATTATCCCCCCCATGTCTACTGTTGGAAATTAATTGATAGTGATTATTGTACTCTTTGATGTCAAGACTAGTTTGGCCGTCTTAGAGCCATGGCACAGTAGCTAGCTGTACTCTGAGTGTGTTGTTCCTAGTTGTATTTTTAGGAATAAACTGCCCCACTGTGTTGTCTTGTATTACAGGAACAACCTGACTGTGATAGATGTGATCGTGGTTCGTGGCCAGGGAACCACGGGAAGCCTGCAGGTAGCTGGGAAACTCCCTGGACCAGACAGCTCCCTTCGCTTCCAAATGACGGAGGCGTTGCTGAAGGACTGCGCAGAGAGTGAGTTACATACAGGGCCCAGTGGGTCGTTCCATCTCCTTTCAGGGGCCATGACACCCACCGTTCAGATTGGGCTGCAATACTTTCTGTACTTAAAATCAGATTAACGTTCCTGCTGCATTGTTTCGTTGAATTATAATTTGATCTCTGAGAAATTAAGCTAATTGATTGCACCCAAATTGCACATTTTTATTTATTTATATAATTCATATAATATTTAATAAATATAGTTTTTAACTTCTTATTTGGAGTTAACTTCTTTAACTCCAAAGAAATAGAAGTCCCCACACCAACAACGACTATATAGTATTAGTTCTCTGTGTCTGAGAAGGTTCCTGCTAGTAGTTGATATCTTTATTCAAGTATCGTGGTGGCAGCATCATGTTATGGGTATTCTTATCACCGGCAGGGACTGGTGAGTTTGTCAGGATCAAAAGAAATATGAAAGGAGCAAAGCCCAAGTAACAGAAATAGAGGAAAACCGGCCTCGGTCTTCTGAATACCTAATCCTGGGATAGTTTTATTTTTCATTGGGACAATTACACACATTGTAATGTGAAATACTCACCAGAATGGCTTTCCAATAGCTGTTAAAGTGTTCCCGAGGGGTACACCTCTTAGAAGGTTTGGATATTACAGTCCATCACTGATTCCCAACCGCATTTACTGAACTTTAGCAATTTCTCAAAAGAGTCTTTTTCAAAATTAACTCTGGGGGTGTGAAGACCACCACGTATTAACTCTGGGGGTGTGTAGACCACCACGTATTAACTCTGGGGGTGTGTAGACCACCACGTATTAACTCTGGGGGTATGAAGACCACCACGTATTAACTCTGGGGGTGTGTAGACCACCACGTATTAACTCTGGGGGTGTTTCTGCCACGTATTAACTCTGGGGGTGTTTCTGCCACGTATTAACTCTGGGGGTGTTTCTGCCACGTATTAACTCTGGGGGTGTGAAGACCACCACGTATTAACTCTGGGGGTGTGTGAAGACCTCCACGTATTAACTCTGGGGGTGTGAAGACCCCCGCGTATTAACTCTGGGGGTGTTTAGACCACCGCGTATTAACTCTGGGGTGTGAAGACCACCACATATTAACTCTGGGGTGTGTAGACCACCACGTATTAACTCTGGGGGTGTGAAGACCACCATGTATTAACTCTGGGGGTGTTTAGACCACCGCGTATTAACTCTGGGGGTGTGAAGACCACCACATATTAACTCTGGGGGTGTGTAGACCACCACGTATTAACTCTGGGGGTGTGAAGACCACCACGTATTAACTCTGGGGGTGTGTAGACCACCACGTATTAACTCTGGGGGTGTGTAGACCACCACGTATTAACTCTGGGGGTGTGAAGACCACCACGTATTAACTCTGGGGGTGTTTAGACCACCACGTATTAACTCTGGGGGTGTGAAGACCACCATGTATTAACTCTGGGGGTGTGTAGACCACCACGTATTAACTCTGGGGGTGTGAAGACCACCACGTATTAACTCTGGGGGTGTGTAGACCACCACGTATTAACTCTGGGGGTGTTTCTGCCACGTATTAACTCTGGGGGTGTGTAGACCACCGCGTATTAACTCTGGGGGTGTGAAGACCACCGCGTATTAACTCTGGGGGTGTTTCTGCCACGTATTAACTCTGGGGGTGTGTAGACCCCCACGTATTAACTCTGGGGGTGTGTAGACCACCGCGTATTAACTCTTCTGGGGGTGTTTCTGCCACGTATTAACTCTGGGGGTGTGTAGACCCCCACGTATTAACTCTGGGGGTGTGAAGACCCCCACGTATTAACTCTGGGGGTGTGTAGACCACCACGTATTAACTCTGGGGGTGTGTAGACCACCACGTATTAACTCTGGGGGTGTGAAGACCACCACGTATTAACTCTGGGGGTGTGAAGACCACCACGTATTAACTCTGGGGGTGTGTAGACCACCACGTATTAACTCTGGGGGTGTTTCTGCCACGTATTAACTCTGGGGGTGTGAAGACCACCGCGTATTAACTCTGGGGGTGTGAAGACCACCACATATTAACTCTGGGGGTGTGTAGACCACCACGTATTAACTCTGGGGGTGTGAAGACCACCATGTATTAACTCTGGGGGTGTTTAGACCACCGCGTATTAACTCTGGGGGTGTGAAGACCACCACATATTAACTCTGGGGGTGTGTAGACCACCACGTATTAACTCTGGGGGTGTGTAGACCACCACGTATTAACTCTGGGGGTGTGTAGACCACCACGTATTAACTCTGGGGGTGTGAAGACCACCACATATTAACTCTGGGGGTGTTTAGACCACCGCGTATTAACTCTGGGGGTGTTTAGACCACCACGTATTAACTCTGGGGGTGTGAAGACCACCATGTATTAACTCTGGGGGTGTGTAGACCACCACGTATTAACTCTGGGGGTGTGAAGACCACCACGTATTAACTCTGGGGGTGTGTAGACCACCACGTATTAACTCTGGGGGTGTTTCTGCCACGTATTAACTCTGGGGGTGTGTAGACCATCGCGTATTAACTCTGGGGGTGTGAAGACCACCGCGTATTAACTCTGGGGGTGTTTCTGCCACGTATTAACTCTGGGGGTGTGTAGACCCCCACGTATTAACTCTGGGGGTGTGTAGACCACCGCGTATTAACTCTTCTGGGGGTGTTTCTGCCACGTATTAACTCTGGGGTGTGTAGACCCCCACGTATTAACTCTGGGGGTGTGAAGACCCCCACGTATTAACTCTGGGGGTGTGTAGACCACCACGTATTAACTCTGGGGGTGTGTAGACCACCACGTATTAACTCTGGGGGTGTGAAGACCACCACGTATTAACTCTGGGGGTGTTTCTGCCACGTATTAACTCTGGGGGTGTGAAGACCACCACGTATTAACTCTGGGGGTGTGAAGACCCCCGCGTATTAACTCTGGGGGTGTGAAGACCCCCATGTATTAACTCTGGTTGTGTGAAGACCACCACGTATTAACTCTGGGGGTGTGTAGACCACCACGTATTAACTCTGGGGGTATGAAGACCACCACGTATTAACTCTGGGGGTGTGTAGACCACCACGTATTAACTCTGGGGGTGTTTCTGCCACGTATTAACTCTGGGGGTGTTTCTGCCACGTATTAACTCTGGGGGTGTTTCTGCCACGTATTAACTCTGGGGGTGTGAAGACCACCACGTATTAACTCTGGGGGTGTGTGAAGACCTCCACGTATTAACTCTGGGGGTGTGAAGACCCCCGCGTATTAACTCTGGGGGTGTTTAGACCACCGCGTATTAACTCTGGGGGTGTGAAGACCACCACATATTAACTCTGGGGGTGTGTAGACCACCACGTATTAACTCTGGGGGTGTGAAGACCACCATGTATTAACTCTGGGGGTGTTTAGACCACCGCGTATTAACTCTGGGGGTGTGAAGACCACCACATATTAACTCTGGGGGTGTGTAGACCACCACGTATTAACTCTGGGGGTGTGAAGACCACCACGTATTAACTCTGGGGGTGTGTAGACCACCACGTATTAACTCTGGGGGTGTGTAGACCACCACGTATTAACTCTGGGGGTGTGAAGACCACCACGTATTAACTCTGGGGGTGTTTAGACCACCGCGTATTAACTCTGGGGGTGTTTAGACCACCACGTATTAACTCTGGGGGTGTGAAGACCACCATGTATTAACTCTGGGGGTGTGTAGACCACCACGTATTAACTCTGGGGGTGTGAAGACCACCACGTATTAACTCTGGGGGTGTGTAGACCACCACGTATTAACTCTGGGGGTGTTTCTGCCACGTATTAACTCTGGGGGTGTGTAGACCACCGCGTATTAACTCTGGGGGTGTGAAGACCACCGCGTATTAACTCTGGGGTGTTTCTGCCACGTATTAACTCTGGGGTGTGTAGACCCCCACGTATTAACTCTGGGGGTGTGTAGACCACCGCGTATTAACTCTTCTGGGGTGTTTCTGCCACGTATTAACTCTGGGGTGTGTAGACCCCCACGTATTAACTCTGGGGTGTGAAGACCCCACGTATTAACTCTGGGGGTGTGTAGACCACCACGTATTAACTCTGGGGGTGTGTAGACCACCACGTATTAACTCTGGGGGTGTGAAGACCACCACGTATTAACTCTGGGGGTGTGAAGACCACCACGTATTAACTCTGGGGGTGTGTAGACCACCACGTATTAACTCTGGGGGTGTTTCTGCCACGTATTAACTCTGGGGGTGTGAAGACCACCGCGTATTAACTCTGGGGGTGTGAAGACCACCACATATTAACTCTGGGGGTGTGTAGACCACCACGTATTAACTCTGGGGGTGTGAAGACCACCATGTATTAACTCTGGGGGTGTTTAGACCACCGCGTATTAACTCTGGGGGTGTGAAGACCACCACATATTAACTCTGGGGGTGTGTAGACCACCACGTATTAACTCTGGGGGTGTGAAGACCACCACGTATTAACTCTGGGGGTGTGTAGACCACCACGTATTAACTCTGGGGGTGTGTAGACCACCACGTATTAACTCTGGGGGTGTGAAGACCACCACATATTAACTCTGGGGGTGTTTAGACCACCGCGTATTAACTCTGGGGGTGTTTAGACCACCACGTATTAACTCTGGGGGTGTGAAGACCACCATGTATTAACTCTGGGGGTGTGTAGACCACCACGTATTAACTCTGGGGTGTGAAGACCACCACGTATTAACTCTGGGGGTGTGTAGACCACCACGTATTAACTCTGGGGGTGTTTCTGCCACGTATTAACTCTGGGGGTGTGTAGACCATCGCGTATTAACTCTGGGGTGTGAAGACCACCGCGTATTAACTCTGGGGGTGTTTCTGCCACGTATTAACTCTGGGGTGTGTAGACCCCCACGTATTAACTCTGGGGTGTGTAGACCACCGCGTATTAACTCTTCTGGGGTGTTTCTGCCACGTATTAACTCTGGGGTGTGTAGACCCCCACGTATTAACTCTGGGGGTGTGAAGACCCCCACGTATTAACTCTGGGGGTGTGTAGACCACCACGTATTAACTCTGGGGGTGTGTAGACCACCACGTATTAACTCTGGGGGTGTGAAGACCACCACGTATTAACTCTGGGGGTGTTTCTGCCACGTATTAACTCTGGGGGTGTGAAGACCACCACGTATTAACTCTGGGGGTGTGAAGACCCCCGCGTATTAACTCTGGGGGTGTGAAGACCCCCGCGTATTAACTCTGGTTGTGTGAAGACCACCACGTATTAACTCTGGGGGTGTTTAGACCACCGCGTATTAACTCTGGGGGTGTGAAGACCACCACGTATTAACTCTGGGGGTGTGAAGACCACCACGTATTAACTCTGGGGGTGTGTAGACCACCACGTATTAACTCTGGGGGTGTTTCTGCCACGTATTAACTCTGGGGGTGTGTAGACCACCGCGTATTAACTCTGGGGGTGTGAAGACCACCGCGTATTAACTCTGGGGGTGTTTCTGCCACGTATTAACTCTGGGGTGTGTAGACCCCACGTATTAACTCTGGGGGTGTGTAGACCACCGCGTATTAACTCTGGGGGTGTTTCTGCCACGATTAACTCTGGGGTGTGTAGACCCCCACGTATTAACTCTGGGGGTGTGAAGACCCCACGTATTAACTCTGGGGGTGTGTAGACCACCACGTATTAACTCTGGGGGTGAAGACCCCCACGTATTAAGTCTGGGGGTGTGAAGACCACCACGTATTAACTCTGGGGGTGTGAAGACCACCGCGTATTAACTCTGGGGATGTGAAGACCCCACGTATTAACTCTGGGGGTGTGAAGACCACCACGTATTAACTCTGGGGGTGTGAAGACCACCACGTATTAACTCTGGGGGTGTTTCTGCCACGTATTAACTCTGGGGGTGTTTAGACCACCACGTATTAACTCTGGGGGTGTGAAGACCCCCACGTATTAACTCTGGGGGTGTGAAGACCACCACGTATTAACTCTGGGGGTGTGAAGACCACCACGTATTAACTCTGGGGGTGTTTCTGCCACGTATTAACTCTGGGGTGTGTAGACCCCCACGTATTAACTCTGGGGTGTGTAGACCACCGCGTATTAACTCTGGGGTGTGAAGACCACCGCGTATTAACTCTGGCGGTGTGAAGACCACCACGTATTAACTCTGGGGTGTGAAGACCACCACGTATTAACTCTGGGGGTGTTTCTGCCACGTATTAACTCTGGGGTGTGAAGACCACCACGTATTAACTCTGGGGGTGTGAAGACCCCGCGCATTAACTCTGGGGTGTGAAGACCCCCGCGTATTAACTCTGGTTGTGTGAAGACCACCACGTATTAACTCTGGGGGTGTTTAGACCACCGCGTATTAACTCTGGGGGTGTGAAGACCACCACGTATTAACTCTGGGGGTGTGAAGACCACCACGTATTAACTCTGGGGGTGTGTAGACCACCACGTATTAACTCTGGGGGTGTGTAGACCACCGCGTATTAACTCTGGGGGTGTGAAGACCACCGCGTATTAACTCTGGGGGTGTTTCTGCCACGTATTAACTCTGGGGGTGTGTAGACCCCCACGTATTAACTCTGGGGGTGTGTAGACCACCGCGTATTAACTCTGGGGTGTTTCTGCCACGTACAACTCTGGGGTGTGTAGACCCCCACGTATTAACTCTGGGGGTGTGAAGACCCCCACGTATTAACTCTGGGGGTGTGTAGACCACCACGTATTAACTCTGGGGGTGTGAAGACCCCCACGTATTAACTCTGGGGGTGTGAAGACCACCACGTATTAACTCTGGGGGTGTGAAGACCACCGCGTATTAACTCTGGGGATGTGAAGACCCCCACGTATTAACTCTGGGGTGTGAAGACCACCACGTATTAACTCTGGGGGTGTGAAGACCACCGCGTATTAACTCTGGGGATGTGAAGACCCCCACGTATTAACTCTGGGGGTGTGAAGACCACCACGTATTAACTCTGGGGGTGTGTAGACCACCGCGTATTAACTCTGGGGGTGTTTCTGCCACGTATTAACTCTGGGGGTGTGTAGACCCCCACGTATTAACTCTGGGGGTGTGTAGACCACCGCGTATTAACTCTGGGGATGTGAAGACCCCCACGTATTAACTCTGGGGGTGTGAAGACCACCACGTATTAACTCTGGGGGTGTGAAGACCACCACGTATTAACTCTGGGGGTGTTTCTGCCACGTATTAACTCTGGGGGTGTGTAGACCACCACGTATTAACTCTGGGGGTGTGAAGACCCCCACGTATTAACTCTGGGGGTGTGAAGACCACCACTTATTAACTCTGGGGGTGTGAAGACCACCACGTATTAACTCTGGGGGTGTTTCTGCCACGTATTAACTCTGGGGGTGTTTAGACCACCGCGTATTAACTCTGGGGGTGTGAAGACCACCACGTATTAACTCTGGGGGTGTGAAGACCACCATGTATTAACTCTGGGGGTGTGTAGACCACCACGTATTAACTCTGGGGGTGTTTCTGCCACGTATTAACTCTGGGGGTGTGTAGACCACCGCGTATTAACTCTGGGGGTGTGTAGACCACCGCGTATTAACTCTGGGGCTGTGTAGACCACCGATTATTAACTCTGGGGCTGTGTAGACCACCGCGTATTAACTCTGGGGGTGTGAAGACCACCACGTATTAACTCTGGGGGTGTTTCTGCCATGTATTAACTCTGGGGGTGTGAAGACCTCACGTATTAACTCTGGGGGTGTGTAGACCACCACGTATTAACTCTGGGGGTGTGTAGACCACCACGTATTAACTCTGGGGGTGTGTAGACCACCACGTATTAACTCTGGGGGTGTGTAGACCACCATGTATTAACTCTGGGGGTGTGTAGACCACCACATATTAACTCTGGGGGTGTGTAGACCACCACGTATTAACTCTGGGGGTGTAAAGACCACCACGTATTAACTCTGGGGGTGTTTCTGCCACGTATTAACTCTGGGGGTGTGAAGACCACCACGTATTAACTCTGGGGGTGTGAAGACCACCACGTATTAACTCTGGGGGTGTGTAGACCACCACGTATTAACTCTGGGGGTGTAAAGACCACCACGTATTAACTCTGGGGGTGTTTCTGCCACGTATTAACTCTGGGGGTGTGAAGACCACCACGTATTAACTCTGGGGGTGTGAAGACCACCACGTATTAACTCTGGGGGTGTAAAGACCACCACGTATTAACTCTGGGGGTGTTTCTGCCACGTATTAACTCTGGGGGTGTGAAGACCACCACGTATTAACTCTGGGGGTGTGAAGACCACCACGTATTAACTCTGGGGGTGTGAAGACCACCACGTATTAACTCTGGGGCTGTTTAGACCACCACATATTAACTCTGGGGGTGTGAAGACCACCACGTATTAACTCTGGGGGTGTGAAGACCACCACGTATTAACTCTGGGGGTGTGAAGACCACCGCGAATTAACTCTGGGGATGTGAAGACCCCCACGTATTAACTCTGGGGGTGTGTAGACCACCACGTATTAACTCTGGCGGTGTGAAGACCACCACGTATTAACTCTGGGGGTGTTTCTGCCACGTATTAACTCTGGGGGTGTTTAGACCACCGCGTATTAACTCTGGGGGTGTTTAGACCACCACGTATTAACTCTGGGGGTGTGAAGACCACCATGTATTAACTCTGGGGGTGTGTAGACCACCACGTATTAACTCTGGGGGTGTTTCTGCCACGTATTAACTCTGGGGGTGTGTAGACCACCGCGTATTAACTCTGGGGCTGTGTAGACCACCGCGTATTAACTCTGGGGCTGTGTAGACCACCGCGTATTAACTCTGGGGGTGTGTAGACCACCACGTATTAACTCTGGGGGTGTTTCTGCCACGTATTAACTCTGGGGGTGTGAAGACCTCATGTATTAACTCTGGGGGTGTGAAGACCACCGCGTATTAACTCTGGGGGTGTGTAGACCACCGCATATTAACTCTGGGGGTGTTTAGACCACCACGTATTAACTCTGGGGGTGTGAAGACCACCACGTATTAACTCTGGGGATGTTTCTGCCACGTATTAACTCTGGGGGTGTGTAGACCACCACGTATTAACTCTGGGGGTGTGTAGACCACCACGTATTAACTCTGGGGGTGTTTCTGCCACGTATTAACTCTGGGGGTGTGAAGACCACCACGTATTAACTCTGGGGGTGTGTAGACCACCACGTATTAACTCTGGGGTGTGTAGACCACCACGTATTAACTCTGGGGGTGTGAAGACCACTACGTATTAACTCTGGGGGTGTTTCTGCCACGTATTAACTCTGGGGGTGTGTAGACCACCACGTATTAACTCTGGGGGTGTGAAGACCACCACGTATTAACTCTGGGGGTGTTTCTTTCACGTATTAACTCTGGGGGTGTGAAGACCACCACGTATTAACTCTGGGGGTGTGAAGACCACCACGTATTAACTCTGGGGGTGTGAAGACCACCACGTATTAACTCTGGGGGTGTGTAGACCACCACGTATTAACTCTGGGGGTGTTTCTGCCACGTATTAACTCTGGGGGTGTGTAGACCACCGCGTATTAACTCTGGGGGTGTGAAGACCACCGCGTATTAACTCTGGGGGTGTTTCTGCCACGTATTAACTCTGGGGTGTGTAGACCCCCACGTATTAACTCTGGGGGGTGTAGACCACCGCGTATTAACTCTGGGGTGTTTCTGCCACGTATTAACTCTGGGGTGTAGACCCCCACGTATTAACTCTGGGGTGTGAAGACCCCCACGTATTAACTCTGGGGGTGTGTAGACCACCACGTATTAACTCTGGGGGTGTGAAGACCCCCACGTATTAACTCTGGGGGTGTGAAGACCACCGCGTATTAACTCTGGGGGTGTGAAGACCACCACGTATTAACTCTGGGGGTGTGAAGACCACCACGTATTAACTCTGGGGGTGTGTAGACCACCACGTATTAACTCTGGGGGTGTTTCTGCCACGTATTAACTCTGGGGGTGTGTAGACCACCGCGTATTAACTCTGGGGGTGTGAAGACCACCGCGTATTAACTCTGGGGGTGTTTCTGCCACGTATTAACTCTGGGGGTGTGTAGACCCCCACGTATTAACTCTGGGGGTGTGTAGACCACCGCATATTAACTCTGGGGGTGTTTCTGCCACGTATTAACTCTGGGGGTGTGTAGACCCCCACGTATTAACTCTGGGGGTGTGAAGACCCCCACGTATTAACTCTGGGGGTGTGTAGACCACCACGTATTAACTCTGGGGGTGTGAAGACCCCCACGTATTAACTCTGGGGGTGTGAAGACCACCACGTATTAACTCTGGGGGTGTGAAGACCACCACGTATTAACTCTGGGGGTGTGAAGACCACCGCGTATTAACTCTGGGGGTGTTTCTGCCACGTATTAACTCTGGGGGTGTGTAGACCCCCACGTATTAACTCTGGGGGTGTGTAGACCACCGCGTATTAACTCTGGGGGTGTTTCTGCCACGTATTAACTCTGGGGGGTGTAGACCCCACGTATTAACTCTGGGGTGTGAAGACCCCCACGTATTAACTCTGGGGGTGTGTAGACCACCACGTATTAACTCTGGGTGTGAAGACCCCACGTATGATTAACTCTGGGGGTGTGAAGACCACCACGTATTAACTCTGGGGGTGTGAAGACCACCGCGTATTAACTCTGGGGGTGTGAAGACCACCACGTATTAACTCTGGGGGTGTGAAGACCACCACGTATTAACTCTGGGGGTGTGTAGACCACCACGTATTAACTCTGGGGGTGTTTCTGCCACGTATTAACTCTGGGGGTGTGTAGACCACCGCGTATTAACTCTGGGGGTGTGAAGACCACCGCGTATTAACTCTGGGGGTGTTTCTGCCACGTATTAACTCTGGGGTGTGTAGACCCCCACGTATTAACTCTGGGGGTGTGTAGACCACCGCATATTAACTCTGGGGTGTTTCTGCCACGTATTAACTCTGGGTGTGTAGACCCCCACGATTAACTCTGGGGTGTGAAGACCCCACGTATTAACTCTGGGGGTGTGTAGACCACCACGATTAACTCTGGGGTGTGAAGACCCCCACGTATTAACTCTGGGGGTGTGAAGACCACCACGTATTAACTCTGGGGGTGTGAAGACCACCGCGTATTAACTCTGGGGATGTGAAGACCCCCACGTATTAACTCTGGGGGTGTGAAGACCACCACGTATTAACTCTGGGGGTGTGAAGACCACCACGTATTAACTCTGGGGGTGTTTCTGCCACGTATTAACTCTGGGGGTGTTTAGACCACCACGTATTAACTCTGGGGGTGTGAAGACCCCCACGTATTAACTCTGGGGGTGTGTAGACCCCCACGTATTAACTCTGGGGGTGTGTAGACCACCGCGTATTAACTCTGGGGGTGTTTCTGCCACGTATTAACTCTGGGGGTGTGTAGACCCCCACATATTAACTCTGGGGGTGTGAAGACCCCCACGTATTAACTCTGGGGGTGTGTAGACCACCACGTATTAACTCTGGGGGTGTGAAGACCCCCACGTATTAACTCTGGGGGTGTGAAGACCACCACGTATTAACTCTGGGGGTGTGAAGACCACCGCGTATTAACTCTGGGGATGTGAAGACCCCCACGTATTAACTCTGGGGGTGTGAAGACCACCACGTATTAACTCTGGGGGTGTGAAGACCACCACGTATTAACTCTGGGGGTGTTTCTGCCACGTATTAACTCTGGGGGTGTGTAGACCACCACGTATTAACTCTGGGGGTGTGAAGACCCCCACGTATTAACTCTGGGGGTGTGAAGACCACCACGTATTAACTCTGGGGGTGTGAAGACCACCGTGTATTAACTCTGGGGATGTGAAGACCCCCACGTATTAACTCTGGGGGTGTGAAGACCACCACGTATTAACTCTGGGGGTGTGAAGACCACCACGTATTAACTCTGGGGGTGTTTCTGCCACGTATTAACTCTGGGGGTGTTTAGACCACCGCGTATTAACTCTGGGGGTGTGAAGACCACGTATTAACTCTGGGGGTGTGAAGACCACCATGTATTAACTCTGGGGGTGTGTAGACCACCACGTATTAACTCTGGGGGTGTTTCTGCCACGTATTAACTCTGGGGGTGTGTAGACCACCGCGTATTAACTCTGGGGGTGTGTAGACCACCGCGTATTAACTCTGGGGCTGTGTAGACCACCGATTATTAACTCTGGGGCTGTGTAGACCACCGCGTATTAACTCTGGGGGTGTGTAGACCACCACGTATTAACTCTGGGGGTGTTTCTGCCACGTATTAACTCTGGGGGTGTGAAGACCTCACGTATTAACTCTGGGGGTGTGTAGACCACCACGTATTAACTCTGGGGGTGTGTAGACCACCACGTATTAACTCTGGGGGTGTGTAGACCACCACGTATTAACTCTGGGGGTGTAAAGACCACCGATTATTAACTCTGGGGCTGTGTAGACCACCGCGTATTAACTCTGGGGGTGTGTAGACCACCACGTATTAACTCTGGGGGTGTTTCTGCCACGTATTAACTCTGGGGGTGTGAAGACCTCACGTATTAACTCTGGGGGTGTGTAGACCACCACGTATTAACTCTGGGGGTGTGTAGACCACCACGTATTAACTCTGGGGGTGTGTAGACCACCACGTATTAACTCTGGGGGTGTGTAGACCACCACGTATTAACTCTGGGGGTGTGTAGACCACCACATATTAACTCTGGGGGTGTGTAGACCACCACGTATTAACTCTGGGGGTGTAAAGACCACCACGTATTAACTCTGGGGGTGTGAAGACCCCCACGTATTAACTCTGGGGGTGTGTAGACCACCACGTATTAACTCTGGGGTGTGAAGACCCCACGATTAACTCTGGGGGTGTGAAGACCACCACGATTAACTCTGGGGTGTGAAGACCACCGCGTATTAATTCTGGGGATGTGAAGACCCCCACGTATTAACTCTGGGGGTGTGAAGACCACCACGTATTAACTCTGGGGGTGTGAAGACCACCACGTATTAACTCTGGGGGTGTTTCTGCCACGTATTAACTCTGGGGGTGTTTAGACCACCACGTATTAACTCTGGGGGATGTGTAGACCACCGCGTATTAACTCTGGGGGTGTGAAGACCACCGCGTATTAACTCTGGCAGTGTGAAGACCACCACGTATTAACTCTGGGGGTGTGAAGACCACCACGTATTAACTCTGGGGTGTTTCTGCCACGTATTAACTCTGGGGTGTGAAGACCACCACGTATTAACTCTGGGGTGTGAAGACCCCGCGCATTAACTCTGGGGTGTGAAGACCCCGCGTATTAACTCTGGTTGTGTGAAGACCACCACGTATTAACTCTGGGGGTGTTTAGACCACCGCGTATTAACTCTGGGGGTGTGAAGACCACCACGTATTAACTCTGGGGGTGTGAAGACCACCACGTATTAACTCTGGGGGTGTGTAGACCACCACGTATTAACTCTGGGGGTGTTTCTGCCACGTATTAACTCTGGGGGTGTGTAGACCACCGCGTATTAACTCTGGGGGTGTGAAGACCACCGCGTATTAACTCTGGGGGTGTTTCTGCCACGTATTAACTCTGGGGTGTGTAGACCCCACGTATTAACTCTGGGGGTGTGTAGACCACCGCGTATTAACTCTGGGGGTGTTTCTGCCACGTATTAACTCTGGGGTGTGTAGACCCCCCACGTATTAACTCTGGGGTGTGAAGACCCCCACGTATTAACTCTGGGGTGTGTAGACCACCACGTATTAACTCTGGGGTGTGAAGACCCCACGTATTAACTCTGGGGTGTGAAGACCACCACGTATTAACTCTGGGGGTGTGAAGACCACCGCGTATTAACTCTGGGGATGTGAAGACCCCCACGTATTAACTCTGGGGGTGTGAAGACCACCACGTATTAACTCTGGGGGTGTGAAGACCACCACGTATTAACTCTGGGGGTGTTTCTGCCACGTATTAACTCTGGGGGTGTTTAGACCACCACGTATTAACTCTGGGGGTGTGAAGACCCCCACGTATTAACTCTGGGGGTGTGAAGACCACCACGTATTAACTCTGGGGGTGTGAAGACCACCGCGTATTAACTCTGGGGGTGTTTCTGCCACGTATTAACTCTGGGGGTGTGTAGACCCCCACGTATTAACTCTTGGGGTGTGTAGACCACCGCGTATTAACTCTGGGGGTGTTTCTGCCACGTATTAACTCTGGGGGTGTGTAGACCACCACGTATTAACTCTGGGGGTGTGAAGACCACCGCGTATTAACTCTGGCAGTGTGAAGACCACCACGTATTAACTCTGGGGGTGTGAAGACCACCACGTATTAACTCTGGGGTGTTTCTGCCACGTATTAACTCTGGGGGGTGTGAAGACCACCACGTATTAACTCTGGGGGTGTGTAGACCCCACGTATTAACTCTGGGGGTGAAGACCCCCACGATTAACTCTGGGGGTGTGTAGACCACCACGTATTAACTCTGGGGGTGTGAAGACCACCACGTATTAACTCTGGGGGTGTGAAGACCACCGCGTATTAACTCTGGGGATGTGAAGACCCCACGTATTAACTCTGGGGGTGTGAAGACCACCACGTATTAACTCTGGGGGTGTGAAGACCACCACGTATTAACTCTGGGGGTGTTTCTGCCACGTATTAACTCTGGGGGTGTGTAGACCACCACGTATTAACTCTGGGGGTGTGAAGACCCCCACGTATTAACTCTGGGGGTGTGAAGACCACCACGTATTAACTCTGGGGGTGTGAAGACCACCGTGTATTAACTCTGGGGATGTGAAGACCCCCACGTATTAACTCTGGGGGTGTGAAGACCACCACGTATTAACTCTGGGGGTGTGAAGACCACCACGTATTAACTCTGGGGGTGTTTCTGCCACGTATTAACTCTGGGGGTGTTTAGACCACCGCGTATTAACTCTGGGGGTGTGAAGACCACGTATTAACTCTGGGGGTGTGAAGACCACCATGTATTAACTCTGGGGGTGTGTAGACCACCACGTATTAACTCTGGGGGTGTTTCTGCCACGTATTAACTCTGGGGGTGTGTAGACCACCGCGTATTAACTCTGGGGGTGTGTAGACCACCGCGTATTAACTCTGGGGCTGTGTAGACCACCGATTATTAACTCTGGGGCTGTGTAGACCACCGCGTATTAACTCTGGGGGTGTGTAGACCACCACGTATTAACTCTGGGGGTGTTTCTGCCACGTATTAACTCTGGGGGTGTGAAGACCTCACGTATTAACTCTGGGGGTGTGTAGACCACCACGTATTAACTCTGGGGGTGTGTAGACCACCACGTATTAACTCTGGGGGTGTGTAGACCACCACGTATTAACTCTGGGGGTGTGTAGACCACCACGTATTAACTCTGGGGGTGTGTAGACCACCACATATTAACTCTGGGGTTGTGTAGACCACCACGTATTAACTCTGGGGGTGTAAAGACCACCACGTATTAACTCTGGGGGTGTGAAGACCACCACGTATTAACTCTGGGGGTGTGAAGACCACCACGTATTAACTCTGGGGGTGTGAAGACCACCACGTATTAACTCTGGGGGTGTGAAGACCACCACGTATTAACTCTGGGGCTGTTTAGACCACCACGTATTAACTCTGGGGGTGTGAAGACCACCACGTATTAACTCTGGGGGTGTGAAGACCACCACGTATTAACTCTGGGGGTGTGAAGACCACCACGTATTAACTCTGGGGGTGTGAAGACCACCACGTATTAACTCTGGGGGTGTGAAGACCACCACGTATTAACTCTGGGGGTGTGAAGACCACCGCGAATTAACTCTGGGGATGTGAAGACCCCCACGTATTAACTCTGGGGGTGTGTAGACCACCACGTATTAACTCTGGCGGTGTGAAGACCACCACGTATTAACTCTGGGGGTGTTTCTGCCACGTATTAACTCTGGGGGTGTTTAGACCACCGCGTATTAACTCTGGGGGTGTTTAGACCACCACGTATTAACTCTGGGGGTGTGAAGACCACCATGTATTAACTCTGGGGGTGTGTAGACCACCACGTATTAACTCTGGGGGTGTTTCTGCCACGTATTAACTCTGGGGGTGTGTAGACCACCGCGTATTAACTCTGGGGGTGTGTAGACCACCGCGTATTAACTCTGGGGCTGTGTAGACCACCGTGTATTAACTCTGGGGCTGTGTAGACCACCGCGTATTAACTCTGGGGGTGTGTAGACCACCACGTATTAACTCTGGGGGTGTTTCTGCCACGTATTAACTCTGGGGGTGTGAAGACCTCACGTATTAACTCTGGGGGTGTGAAGACCACCGCGTATTAACTCTGGGGGTGTGTAGACCACCGCATATTAACTCTGGGGGTGTTTAGACCACCACGTATTAACTCTGGCGGTGTGAAGACCACCACGTATTAACTCTGGGGGTGTTTCTGCCACGTATTAACTCTGGGGGTGTGAAGACCACCACGTATTAACTCTGGGGGTGTGAAGACCCCCACGTATTAACTCTGGGGGTGTGAAGACCACCACGTATTAACTCTGGGGGTGTGAAGACCACCGCGTATTAACTCTGGGGGTGTGAAGACCACCGCGTATTAACTCTGGGGGTGTTTCTGCCACGTATTAACTCTGGGGGTGTGTAGACCCCCACGTATTAACTCTGGGGGTGTGTAGACCACCGCATATTAACTCTGGGGGTGTTTCTGCCACGTATTAACTCTGGGGGTGTGTAGACCCCACGTATTAACTCTGGGGTGTGAAGACCCCACGTATTAACTCTGGGGGTGTGTAGACCACCACGTATTAACTCTGGGGGTGTGAAGACCCCCACGTATTAACTCTGGGGGTGTGAAGACCACCACGTATTAACTCTGGGGGTGTGAAGACCACCGCGTATTAACTCTGGGGATGTGAAGACCCCCACGTATTAACTCTGGGGGTGTGAAGACCACCACGTATTAACTCTGGGGGTGTGAAGACCACCACGTATTAACTCTGGGGGTGTTTCTGCCACGTATTAACTCTGGGGTGTTTAGACCACCACGTATTAACTCTGGGGTGTGAAGACCCCACGTATTAACTCTGGGGGTGTGAAGACCACCACGTATTAACTCTGGGGTGTGAAGACCACCGCGTATTAACTCTGGGGTGTTTCTGCCACGTATTAACTCTGGGGTGTGTAGACCCCCACGTATTAACTCTGGGGTGTGTAGACCACCGCGTATTAACTCTGGGGGTGTTTCTGCCACGTATTAACTCTGGGGTGTGTAGACCCCACATATTAACTCTGGGGGTGTGAAGACCCCACGTATTAACTCTGGGGTGTGTAGACCACCACGTATTAACTCTGGGGTGTGAAGACCCCACGTATTAACTCTGGGGGTGTGAAGACCACCACGTATTAACTCTGGGGGTGTGAAGACCACCGCGTATTAACTCTGGGGATGTGAAGACCCCCACGTATTAACTCTGGGGGTGTGAAGACCACCACGTATTAACTCTGGGGGTGTGAAGACCACCACGTATTAACTCTGGGGGTGTTTCTGCCACGTATTAACTCTGGGGGTGTGTAGACCACCACGTATTAACTCTGGGGGTGTGAAGACCCCCACGTATTAACTCTGGGGGTGTGAAGACCACCACGTATTAACTCTGGGGGTGTGAAGACCACCGTGTATTAACTCTGGGGATGTGAAGACCCCCACGTATTAACTCTGGGGGTGTGAAGACCACCACGTATTAACTCTGGGGGTGTGAAGACCACCACATATTAACTCTGGGGGTGTTTCTGCCACGTATTAACTCTGGGGGTGTTTAGACCACCGCGTATTAACTCTGGGGGTGTGAAGACCACGTATTAACTCTGGGGGTGTGAAGACCACCATGTATTAACTCTGGGGGTGTGTAGACCACCACGTATTAACTCTGGGGGTGTTTCTGCCACGTATTAACTCTGGGGGTGTGTAGACCACCGCGTATTAACTCTGGGGGTGTGTAGACCACCGCGTATTAACTCTGGGGCTGTTTAGACCACCGATTATTAACCCTGGGGCTGTGTAGACCACCGCGTATTAACTCTGGGGGTGTGTAGACCACCACGTATTAACTCTGGGGGTGTTTCTGCCACGTATTAACTCTGGGGGTGTGAAGACCTCACGTATTAACTCTGGGGGTGTGTAGACCACCACGTATTAACTCTGGGGGTGTGTAGACCACCACGTATTAACTCTGGGGGTGTGTAGACCACCACGTATTAACTCTGGGGGTGTGTAGACCACCACGTATTAACTCTGGGGGTGTGTAGACCACCACATATTAACTCTGGGGGTGTGTAGACCACCACGTATTAACTCTGGGGGTGTAAAGACCACCACGTATTAACTCTGGGGGTGTGAAGACCCCCACGTATTAACTCTGGGGGTGTGTAGACCACCACGTATTAACTCTGGGGGTGTGAAGACCCCCACGTATTAACTCTGGGGGTGTGAAGACCACCACGTATTAACTCTGGGGGTGTGAAGACCACCGCGTATTAACTCTGGGGATGTGAAGACCCCCACGTATTAACTCTGGGGGTGTGAAGACCACCACGTATTAACTCTGGGGGTGTGAAGACCACCACGTATTAACTCTGGGGGTGTTTCTGCCACGTATTAACTCTGGGGGTGTTTAGACCACCACGTATTAACTCTGGGGGTGTGAAGACCCCCACGTATTAACTCTGGGGGTGTGAAGACCACCACGTATTAACTCTGGGGGTGTGAAGACCACCGCGTATTAACTCTGGGGGTGTTTCTGCCACGTATTAACTCTGGGGGTGTGTAGACCCCCACGTATTAACTCTGGGGGATGTGTAGACCACCGCGTATTAACTCTGGGGGTGTGAAGACCACCGCGTATTAACTCTGGCAGTGTGAAGACCACCACGTATTAACTCTGGGGGTGTGAAGACCACCACGTATTAACTCTGGGGGTGTTTCTGCCACGTATTAACTCTGGGGTGTGAAGACCACCACGTATTAACTCTGGGGTGTGAAGACCCCGCGTATTAACTCTGGGGGTGTGAAGACCCCCGTATTAACTCTGGTTGTGTGAAGACCACCACGTATTAACTCTGGGGGTGTTTAGACCACCGCGTATTAACTCTGGGGGTGTGAAGACCACCACGTATTAACTCTGGGGGTGTGAAGACCACCACGTATTAACTCTGGGGGTGTGTAGACCACCACGTATTAACTCTGGGGGTGTTTCTGCCACGTATTAACTCTGGGGGTGTGTAGACCACCGCGTATTAACTCTGGGGGTGTGAAGACCACCGCGTATTAACTCTGGGGGTGTTTCTGCCACGTATTAACTCTGGGGGTGTGTAGACCCCCACGTATTAACTCTGGGGGTGTGTAGACCACCGCGTATTAACTCTGGGGGTGTTTCTGCCACGTATTAACTCTGGGGGTGTGTAGACCCCCACGTATTAACTCTGGGGGTGTGAAGACCCCCACGTATTAACTCTGGGGGTGTGTAGACCACCACGTATTAACTCTGGGGGTGTGAAGACCCCCACGTATTAACTCTGGGGGTGTGAAGACCACCACGTATTAACTCTGGGGGTGTGAAGACCACCGCGTATTAACTCTGGGGATGTGAAGACCCCCACGTATTAACTCTGGGGGTGTGAAGACCACCACGTATTAACTCTGGGGGTGTGAAGACCACCACGTATTAACTCTGGGGGTGTTTCTGCCACGTATTAACTCTGGGGGTGTTTAGACCACCACGTATTAACTCTGGGGGTGTGAAGACCCCCACGTATTAACTCTGGGGGTGTGAAGACCACCACGTATTAACTCTGGGGGTGTGAAGACCACCGCGTATTAACTCTGGGGGTGTTTCTGCCACGTATTAACTCTGGGGGTGTGTAGACCCCCACGTATTAACTCTTGGGGTGTGTAGACCACCGCGTATTAACTCTGGGGGTGTTTCTGCCACGTATTAACTCTGGGGGTGTGTAGACCCCCACGTATTAACTCTGGGGGTGTGAAGACCCCCACGTATTAACTCTGGGGGTGTGTAGACCACCACGTATTAACTCTGGGGGTGTGAAGACCACCACGTATTAACTCTGGGGGTGTGAAGACCACCGCGTATTAACTCTGGGGATGTGAAGACCCCCACGTATTAACTCTGGGGGTGTGAAGACCACCACGTATTAACTCTGGGGGTGTGAAGACCACCACGTATTAACTCTGGGGGTGTTTCTGCCACGTATTAACTCTGGGGGTGTGTAGACCACCACGTATTAACTCTGGGGGTGTGAAGACCCCCACGTATTAACTCTGGGGGTGTGAAGACCACCACGTATTAACTCTGGGGGTGTGAAGACCACCGTGTATTAACTCTGGGGATGTGAAGACCACCATGTATTAACTCTGGGGGTGTGTAGACCACCACGTATTAACTCTGGGGGTGTTTCTGCCACGTATTAACTCTGGGGGTGTGTAGACCACCGCGTATTAACTCTGGGGGTGTGTAGACCACCGCGTATTAACTCTGGGGCTGTGTAGACCACCGATTATTAACTCTGGGGCTGTGTAGACCACCGCGTATTAACTCTGGGGGTGTGTAGACCACCACGTATTAACTCTGGGGTGTTTCTGCCACGTATTAACTCTGGGGTGTGAAGACCTCACGTATTAACTCTGGGGGTGTGTAGACCACCACGTATTAACTCTGGGGTGTGTAGACCACCACGTATCTCTGGGGTGTGTAGACCACCACGTATTAACTCTGGGGTGTGTAGACCACCAC